>NW_020954687.1:3547229-3547353 GCF_900497805.2 Vombatus ursinus
TGGATTTGAACTCAGATCCTCTTGACTCTAGGGCCAGTGCTCTATCCACTGCGCCACCTAGCTGCCCCTAATAATATAGTTTTCTTTCTTTCCTTCTTTCCTTCTTTCCTTCTTTCCTTCTTTC
>NW_020954687.1:3547491-3610198 GCF_900497805.2 Vombatus ursinus
TTTGCCTTTTGGTGAGGCAGTTGGGGTTAAGTGACTCGCCTAAGGTCACACAGCTAGTAAGTGTCAAGTGTCTGAGGCCAGATTTGAACTCATGTCCTCCTGACTCCAAGGCCAGAACTCTATCCACTGCACCCACCTAGCTGCCCCATTGCCTCCTTCTCAACAAGTTCAATTCAGTTCAATATCCATGGGCACAAACATGCCTGGGTACAGAGCACTGAGCTTGGCCCTGGAGATGAGAGGAGGTTTATCCCTGTCATTGTGAAAGTATTATAGTTAGACACAAAAACAGAAACATGATTCAGAGATATTCAGAACAAAGTGAAGTTTGTGCAGGAAAAGATTACAGATTGGGGCAGGGAAGTCAGCAAAGGCTTTATGGAAGATATGTATCATTTGAACTGAGCTTTAAAGAATGGGTGAGAATGCAACAGGAGAAGAGAGGGAAAGGGACAGGGGCCACTCTAGGAACAAGGAAAAATGACACAGAGGGGAAAGTAGAAAGGGGGTGATCTTAGGATCATACATTTAGAACTTGAAAGACCCTTCTAGATCACCTAGCATGGAGCTGTCAGACTCCCTGCTGGAGGGCTATAAGGAGCTCCAGAACTCCTCAGTGTTGGCTGAACCATATTAAAATGTAATTGGAGAATGTTTACCAAAATAAATAAAAATACAATACAACATAGATAATGTTATTTTGTGGTTTTCTAAGTCAACTTCTAGGGATTGGTTTCTATATGAGTTTGAGCCCACTGATCTAGTACCTCCCTTCATTTTACAGGTGAAGAAACTGAGGCCAATCCAAATGAAATGACTTGCTCAAGGTCACACAATCTGTGTCTGAGGTGAGATTTAAACTCAGGTAGTGTTAATTCCAAGTCTAGTGCTCTTATCTACTGTCCCATGCTGCCTAGAGAATAAAGAATAGTCTCTAGTTTGAAGCACAGAGTACACATAGGAGAGTAATATGAATTAAGGCAGCATAGCTCAAATGACTCTAGACACAGGGGTGGGGAACCTATGGCCTCGAGGCCACATGTGGTTCTCTAAGCCACTGGTTCCCCACCCCTGTGTCTAGATGATGGAGGACCTGGAATGCCAAGCAAAACACTTCAAACTTCATTCAGCAGGCAAATAGGGAGCTACTTATGTTTTTTGGAGCAAAGGAGTAGTATGAACACATTTGTTCATAAAGAATAACAATCTGGCCTTTATATGAACAGTGGATTAGACAGGGGAGAGAATAGAGGTAAGAAAACCTATCACATGCTAGTTCAGTAAGGTAAATGGTTTTCGTCATTGTTGCAGCCCAATTCAGTGTCCCGTCTAACTATGGTACAGTGTCTGAGAGATTCATAGGAGGTAAGGACCAATACGTGAAGTGACAAAGAAATCAATAGGTACAAAAGAACACACGTTGGACACTGGAAGGAAGAACATCGCCAAGCTGGGGTGTGGGCTGGATTGCTTTTGGAAAATGGCACAATTCTTTAAATGACCCCAAACTTTTCAATAAAAAGCCCATCTTCCTATTTTAAAAATTCTTTCTGGATATTTTTTGCTTTTATATTGTCTCTACTTATAAATATTTCCATCCTAGAGATCTAGCCCTTGTAACAAAGCCAAAGAAAGAGATGAGCGAAAAACACTATTAAGCAAAACTATCACACACACATCCAACAAGTCTGGTATTATATACAATATTCAACACCGGTAGTTCCCCCCGATTCTGAAAAGAAGGGAAGGAGGTAAGACCTATCACCAATATTTTTCTGGCAATGTTGAATGATTTCTATGGTTACTGAAGAAATGAAATTGAAGGCACATGAAAGGGAGTGGAGAGGCACACAGTAGGCATGAGCAAGTTATACTTTAATATAAACAAAGCATTATGCTGGAAAAGTAGTGAAAAGGACATCGTCACAGACATGTTGTTTGTCCTTTGTTTTTGAAGAGGCCCAGTGACATTATGGGTGATGACTTGTGCATGAATTGGATTTAAGTGAGGCCGGGCTGTGCAAAGTCTTCAGCCTCACTCGCTCTTCCTGAGTCATCAGAGTCCAGTGGCAAGACTTCTGGTGATGGCCGAGGATGCAGTGGACGATCTTGCCATTTTCGATATCAGACCAAGCTTTAAGCCCTCTGCAGCACCTGCTTCAGCCATCTTCATGGCTGTTGGAACAAATAGTTCTCGTCTGCCCATACCCCTGGGAGAAGTTTTCATATGCTTGGGGTAGACATACCCTTAACTCACTGACAGGTTTGAAGCTTGTCACTTATCCTCAACCTGGTTTAGCCTGTCTGCCCAGATGGTTTACCTGGTTGTGGATGCTGTGTATCCTTCCTGGAGCCACTGTCACCAGAGAAATGTACAACTGGAGAAAAAACAAGAGTGTATTACATAAGGGGAGCAAGAGATAACTGATGCATGTTAACCTTGTAACTAAACTGAGGAGTATTGCTTCCCTATAGCTGAGAAAGGATATTCACCTGGGACACAGCAGCACTTAGCTTGCAGAGATCTGCCCCACACCCTTGCCTCCAAATGGAAAAACTTATAGTCAGTAGGGTGTGGCAACTCCACATCCTTGGGACTTTAAAGCACTGTCAATTTCGGTTTCTTCCCCTTCAACTGATTCCTTCTCCAGAGTTTAGCTGGAATGCTTTCTCCTCCCTCTTCTCTATTCACTGTTTTCTGTGCTCTGGACACTCTTCTTGTTTATTGCTCATTGGACTCTCTCATCTGAAAATGGCTTAATAGTTTAGAGATGACCTACAGAAAGTGACTAAGTGTCCTTACCAGAGTGAATACTCTTTGCGTAAATGTCCAGTTCATCCAATGACTTTTTACACTTAATCTCAAGTCTTTGATTTATTGATTGAATAGAGGTGTTTAGGCCTTGTTCCTACCTCTGATTTCATTGGTTCAATAAAAATTTATTCTTTCCTGACAAATGCATTTGGGCTAAAGGGGTCAGGGTGATATAAACATCACCTTTACATTATTTTTGACCTTAACATCTGTGCTGGGTTAAGGACACTCTAGGTGATGCTTTTGTAATGGGGTCAAGTGCACATGAAGAGTGCTTCAGATGGCATCTCTTCAGGTGGAGGTTGCTTCCCGAGAGAATTTTGATGACTCGGAATGAGTCACTTGGAAACTCAGTGGAGGTTGTGTGAACATTCTGTAGCTCCATGGAAGAGGAAGCTTGTTGATTGGCTGTGAAGACATCCAAAAAGTCCTGTTAGCTTTAGCCCTTCTTCTTGTGAGATGCAATTCTGGAAGGGGAGAGGCCCTGTGACCCTGTGAAATGGCCCCAGTACTAACCTCTATTCTTTTCCTTTCTAGGTGAAGGGAGTGAAACCTCTGCCATCTTGGGGCGGGGCACCTCAGCATCCTGGCATTCCAGAGTATAGAGTCCTTGGTGTCCTGGAATTCTAGCAAGGTTTTGTAGCCAATACAGCATTTATGTTTTGGGGTGCAGGGACTGACCTTCTGGACTCTTCCCATCAGAAGCTGAGACAAGAACTCATCCTTAAAGATGCTGCCTTTGGACTCAGAAGCGGTGGGACAAATGCTTAGTAGGAACTAAGCTAAATTTGGAACCTATATCTTTCCCTTTTCCAATTTTAGGTATTGGGGGAAAGTTTGTATTTGTTCTTGCTAAATTTTTAAAGTAAATATCCTTTTGTCACTTAACTTTTCAGTGCCTCGAGCAGCTTTTTAAGATAAAAGAACTAGATTTATATGTGTGTGTATATATACATATATGTATATACATATATATTTGTATGTATACACATATATATTTGTTTTTGTTCAGTTGTTTCTAACTCTTCATGACCCCATTGGGGTTTTCTTGGCAAAGATACTGGAGTGGCTTGTCATTTCCTTCTCCAGCTTTAATATTTGCAAAGCACTATACATATATTATGTCATTTGATCCTCACAACAACCCCGGAGGTAAAATGACTTGTCCAGCTAACACAGTAGCTGAGGCAGAGTTCAGACTGGGGTCTTTCTGACTCTAAATTGTAGGACAGTTGCTAATCTGCATTGGTGAAAGGAGTTTCATTGCCTGGAATTTTCTACACTCAATGAGATTACAGGTACGGATCCAAATAGAGTTATAGATTTACCTTAAACGTGTGTGTATAAATATATATGTATATATACAAATGTGTGTTTATATGTCCATGTGTATACATTTAAAGTCCCATGTGTATACATTTAAAGTGTCCATGTATTTATGTGTATACATTTAAAGTTCTTTCTATAGTACATATATTTGTATACATGTGTTACATTTATTAGGCTAGAGATACATACATACATACACACATACATATATATATATATACACATATACACACATATACATGTAACACATATATGGGAAGTAATTATGGTATCTTGGATAAATTGCTACCTGACCCCTCATCTGTTTCCATATCTGTAAAATGAGGGGGTTGGACTTAAAATCATAGATTTACTAAGAACAACTTTGAACAACTAAGTCATTTTGAGTATTTTAAATACTCAAACTACAAAGGACCTATGGAAAAGAAAGAACTAATAAACAGAAGTATGCATAGTATGTTTATATATGTATATATATATATTTACATATATTTGTGTTTGTGTCTAATGGTAGCCTTTTCTGGGGCAGGATGAGAAGAAAGGGAGAAAAAAATTAAAAAGTGCTTAGCAGAGAACAAAAGAAAACTTAGAAGGAAGTACAGAAAATCAGGGTAGCTTTGAAAACCATGTGTAGTATTTAGTACATAGTTTTTTTTTTTAAAGTGAACAGTGTGAAATGGAAATTCATGGTTTTGTACTGAATATTTATATTTAATCTTCTTTTTATGTTGTGCTGTGTACATGGAAATAGGTTTTTTTTGTCTTTTTTTGTATTCAAATTCAAAATGAACAAAATTTTTAAAAAATCATAGATTTAGAGCCATATTTAGGGATCAACTAGTCCAACCCCTTCATTTTAACAGAGAAAGCAACAAAGGATCAGTGACTTCACATAGTAAATGTTCGAGGCAGGATTTGAATCTGGGTCTTCCTGACTCCAAATTCAGGCTTCTATCTGTCATACCACACTTCCTGTAAGCAATCGTGCAGTCAAAAAGGCAGGAGTTTTGAGAAAAAAAAAACTAGGCCACCTCGCCTTTCTGATCTTTACCAATAGCCCAAATCCCTGTTCACTCTGTCCTGTTCTACTTCCTCCAGACTTGTTAACAAATCCGGGTACATCCTGGATTTTGGCCTCTGATTCATTTCCCGGCATTCCCCTCCTTGCCTCCTCCCCAGGCTTTCTCTTTCTCTATCTGCTGATTGAGACTAAACTGAGCCTTTGGCACATGGCTGGAAATTGCAGGCTGCTGAATCAGCATTTCTCTGCTAATCTATTCTCACACAGCTGGCTTCCTCCTCCTAGCCCTTCAGTTTAGATGAAGAGAGAAAGAGGCAACGAGAATTCAATTCTGAAGTCCAGGCACGAGAAATGAGGAGAGGCTTTCATCGAGCTGAAGGGTGTTGGCAGGCTGTGTTTGAACTGAGCCTCTGAGGAAGATAGAGAGGAAGGAATCCATGTGGAAAACTGGCTTCAGCAAGTCTCGGACTGCTGGGATGGGGACTTTGTGTTGATTACCCAGGTGGGGGTGGGGGGAAACTTAACATTTCAATCACTTAAAGAATTGGAAACTGTATTGAGGAATTTCAGAAATGAGCTCTCTCTCACCCTTGACTCCAGCTGATTCTTCCCTCTTCAGGTAGATGCTGAATTTAATTCAGGTGATTCAAATTTCCTTGGTGATCAATCAAAGGGAGATTTAGTTTCTTTTTATTAAGCTTGTTTATTTTGGAGAAGCAACTTGGAAGAGCAGATGGAAAGACTTGTGTTCAAATTCTACCTTGGACTATACTTGCTGTGCAATAAAATCTGATCAAATCACAGATCCAGGACTTACTTTCTCCCACACCTACCCACCTCAGCCAAGAAAGAGAAAAGAAATGAATGGGATCATCCATTCTTCTTCCCCACTGACAGTGACATGTAGAGCCAATGTCATATTCCCTTCTTAATGTGTGGTCCTCCATGTTCTTCTCAGCTAAAGATGTTCTCTCTCTCAAATTTATCTAGAGTACTTGGGATGTCTCCCTTCACCCATAACATTCTATCTTGTATGACGTTTTTCTATGGACATATCTTTTGTCAGATGAGTATAATCTTCTTTAGGGCAAAGATTATATTGGGTTTTTTCTTTATCTTACACAGCCTATTACATACAGTAGGCATTTCACATATTTGATTTGATTGAATAATAATAATAATAGACATTTTAGTATGACTTTAAATTTGTAAAACTTGAATCTCTCTTGGTTCTGTTGCTACCTTTTTGGCCCCTTCTTAGTCTATTTTGCTGGATAATAGTCTGTGTACCATCCCCAAATTGTGGGTCCAGTCCAAGACTGTGTCTTGGGCCCTCTTCTCTCTCTATAGCTTCTCCAATACCTTATCGACTTCTATGGATTCAATTAACACCCCGATGAAGTTGATACCTAAATCTATTATCTCCAGCCATAATTTATCTCCTATGGTCTACCCCTGCATCACCTACTATCTATTAGATATTTCAAATTAGGGGTTCAAAACAGATCTTATTATCTTTCCCTCCAACACTTCTTCTAACTTTCCCTTTTCCTGTGGAGGGCACCATGATCTTTTCAGTCACCCAGATTTGGAGTGATCCTTAATTCTTCATTCTTCCTCACCTACCCTCTCCCATATCTAATCAATTTTCAACTCTTGGTGATCCTAGCTCCCTAACATCTCTCACAACTGTCCTCTCTACTAATACGGGCAGCACCCTAGGTAAGGCCCTCATCACTCCTTGCCTCGACTATTGTTATATTTTCCTGGTTGGTTTCCCCTTCTCCAATTTTACTCCTCTCCAATCCATCTTTCACAAAGCTGCCAAAGTGATATTTCTATAACAGGAATCTGACTTCAACTTTCCCCTGCTAACAAAGTTGCAGTGGCTCTAGGATGTAGTCTCCAGGATGAACTGCAAACTTCTCTGTTTATCACGGAAAGCCCCTCACAATCTAGCTTACATATTCCTTTCCAGCCTTGTTACAGACTGCTGTCTTTCATGATTTCTCTGTTTCAGCGAGATTGGTTTACTTGTTGCTTCTCAAGCACGACATCTCCATGCCTTTGCATAAACTATCTTCCATGCTTGCAATGTACTCTCTCCTTTATTAGGTAATAGACATTTATTATTATTATTTGCCAGGTACCGTGCTAAGTTCTGGACGTTAAAAAAAGAGTCAAAAGACAGTCCCTGCTAGTCCCAGCACACAATCTAATGGGGAAGATGATAAAGCAAACAAATATACAAATTTAAAATTTGTAAAAATACAAAGCAAACAAATATACAAACAAGCAATATACAGGACAAATAAGAAATAATTAACAGAGGAAAGGCACTAGAATTAAAAGGGGTTGGAAAAGGCTTCTGTAGAAGATGGGATTTTAATGGAGACTTGAAGGAAGCCAGAAAAGTCATTTGGCAGAGATGAAGTGGGAGAGCATTCCAAGTTTGGAGAACAGCCAGAGAAAATGACCAGAGCCTAGAGATAGAGTTGCTTGTTCATGGAATAACAAGGAGACCAGGGTCAGCAGAGGGCAGCTAGAAGGCACAGTGGATAGAGTGCTGGGTCTGGAGTCAGGAAGACCTGAGTTCAAATATTGCCTCAGACATTTACTAGCTGTGTGACTCTGGGCAAGTCACTTAATCCAGTTTGCCTCAGTTTCTTCATCTGTAAAATGAGCTGGAGAAGGAAATGGCAAACCACTCTGATATCTTTGCCAAGAAAAGTCGGACACAACTGAAACGATTGAACAACAACTGAACAGGTCACCAGATTGAAGAGTATGTATATCTAAGAGTAAGGTGTTAGAAGACTGGAAAAGGGGTGGTGTTGTGGCAAGGCTAGGTTATGAAGGTCTTTGAACAACAAACAGATGATTTTGTATTAGATCTTGGAGGACAGAGAGCTATTGGAATTTATTGAGTAGGTGGTGACATGGGCAAACCTGCACTTTAGGAAAATCATTTTGGTGGCTGAATTGAAGATGGACCAGAGTGAGGAGAGACTTGAGGCAGGCAAACTATTGTAATAGTCCAGTGTGAGATGATGAGGGCCTGTCCCAGTGTGGTGGCAGTGTCAGAGGAAAGAAGGGGGCATATTTGAGAGATGTAGTGAAGGTAAAATCAACAGGCCTATCTTGCTTGAGCCTCACAACAACCCTGAGTGATAGGTGTTACTGTTATCTCCATTTTACAGTTGAGGAAACTGAGGCAAACAGAGATTAAGTAACTTGTCCAGAGTCTTACAGCTAGTAACTTGTCTGAGGCTGGATTTGAACTCAGGCCCAGTGCTCTATCCACTGTGCTACCTGCTGCCTCTAGGCACACATACAGAATAAATATAAAGAGCATAAATACCAACTGGTTAAATATGAAGTGGTCTGGGAGAGAGGACACTGGCAGTTGAGCAGGAAGACGGTTGTGCTTAAACTGTATGTTGGAGGAAGAGAGGTGGAAATAAGGAAGGACTGAGTTCCAGGAATAGGAGGCAGCTGATGCAAAGGCATAGGGTCAGGTGTGTGTAGGGAATGTGTGGTATGTAAGGAACAAGGAGAAGTCCAGTGTGGCTTGACTACAGAATGAAGGAGAATGAGTAACGTCCAACGAACCTGGAAAGACAGGTTGGGGCCTGGTTGTGAAGGACTTTAAAACCTAATCTTACGAATTTCTCTTTTATCCTAGAGACAATAGGGAACCAATGAGGTTTATTGAGTGGGGGAATGATGTGGCAGGCGCACATTTGACCTTTACAACACATCTTTACTCTTTTCCTCTTACACGCAACCACCTTGGTTCAGGCCTTCATTGAAATCACTCTGGATTGTTCCAACAACCTGCTGGTGGGTCTACCTGCCACAAGCCTCTCCCCACTGCAGTTCATTCTCCACTCGGCCATCAAATTGCTCTGGCTATAGTTCAGGTCTAACCATATTGCACCTCCCCCCACCCCCCATTCCCAATTCAGTAAACTCCCATGTCCCCTTATAATATCCAGGATCCAATATAAAGTCCTCTAGTTTTCAAAGCCCTCCATAACCTGCTGCTCATATACTTTTCTAGTCTTCTTACACCTCACTCATCCCCAAGTACTCTATGATCCAGTGACACTGGCCTCTTTGCTGTTCCTCCAACAAGACACTGTTTACCGATTCCATGCATTTTCATTGGCTGTCCCCCATGCCTTTAATGCTCTTCCTCATCCTCACCTACTGGCTTCCCTGGCTTCCTTCAAATCTCAGTTAACATCTCACCTTTTGTAAGAAGCCTTTCCCCCTTATGGCTGGTGCCTTCCCTCTGAGATTAACTCTAATCTACCCTTTATAGATCTTGTTTATTCACAAATTGCTTGAATTTTATCTCCCCCATTCACTCCACCATTAGACTGTCAGCTCCTTGAAGTCAGGGATCGTCTTTTGCCTCTTTTTGTATCCCCAGTGCTTAGCACAGTGCTTGACACTTAACAAATAATAGGCACTTAATAAATGCCTGTTGACTTGACAGCAATTAATCAAAAAACATTTTTAAGCTATAATATTATGTGCCAGACACTGTGCTAAGCACTGGGGATACAAAAAGAGGCAAAAGATGATCCCTGCTCTCCAGTCTAATAGAGGAGACAACATGCAAACAAATATATACATGATACAAATTATATATATGATGTACAAACAGACAAGCTACATATATGATAAATAGGAAATAATTAATAGAGGAAAGGTGCCAGAATTAAGAGGAGATGGGGAAGGCTTCCAATAAAAGAAGGGATTTTAGCTGATACTTAAAAGAAGCTAGAGCATTCCAGGCATGGCAAAAGGTCCCAGAAAATGTCTGGCACTGTCCCTCTTGTTCAGAGGGACAGCCAGAGGCCAGGGTCACTGGATTGAAGAGTATATGTCAGGGAGTGAAGTACAAGAAGCCTAGAAAGGTAGGAGGGGGTTAGATTAAGAAGAGCTTTGAATGCCAAGGGCTTTGAGCGACATACTTTGAAACAGGGTGTAGGATAGACTGGAGTGAACAAAAATAATTAGGGAGTTGTTGCAATAACCTAAGCAAGAAATGATGAGAGTCTGAACTGAGTTGTGACCTTCCTTCAGAGTCATACTGTGTCATGAGTCTCTGAAAGTGTGCATTTTCCTGTCTCCTTTTTTTAATGACATATTTTAGAGCTTCTCATTTCCTGATCAGGCCCTAACTGACCCCTTCTTCTGGTATTTGAAATGGTTAAAGGATTGGATGCAAGACATTTTGTGGAGGTAGAAGTGGCTATGTGACTGAGGTAAGCTGACATTACAAACCTGAGAGTTTCAAAGAACAGCGGTATCTTTGATAGAAATAGGGCAACTTTGAAGGAGGATAAGTTTGGGGGTGGGGAACAGAATGGATTCTGTTTTGGACATGCTGGGCTTGAGATGGTTCTTGGACAATTTAATTTGAAATGTCCAACAGGCAATTGGTGTTGCAGGCCTGAAGCACAGGGGAGAAAAGGTGACTGGAAATAGAGATCTAGGAATCATTTGCCTAGAGATGATGACGAAACTCATTACAGTTGAGGAGTTATCTGAGGAAGAATATAGAAAAAGAACAGAAGAAGCCTTGGGGAGCCCCCACATTTAAGAGATATGACATAGATGATGAATCAGCAAAGGAGACTTAGAAGGAGTGGTCAGACAGGTTGGCTAGAGAACCAGGAGAGAGCAGTATCACAAAAACTCAGAGAGGAGAGAGTGTCCAGGAGGATAAGATGGTCACCAGCATCACATTTTTTATCTTGTTTCTTCAGCACCCAGCATAGTGCCTGGCACATAGTAGGTCCTTAATTGTTGGCCCTTGTTTATTGCTTGAAAACACTTGACCACCACTGAATCATTTAATCCCTACATTAATCCTATGAGGTAGATGTTATAGATATTATTATCCCTATTTTATAGATGAAGAAACTGAGTCTTGGAGAGCTTAAGTGACTTACCATCATCACATCGGGGTAATGTGTCAGAGGCAAGGTTTGAACTCAAGTTTTTAAAAATCCAAGCCCAGCACTCCATTCACTACTATTCCTTATACTGCATTAAAGACATTTGCTACAGTGTACTCAAGACACGTATGAAGCTCTTACTATAGAGTCACGATATATAATGAAGATCCGTAAGGAAGAATTTTCTTGTTCTTTGTTTGGATGTTAATTCCACGATTTTCCAGGCCATAACTATTCCTTTCTTCTGCTAACAGTACTGGCTAGTAGAAAACTTGAGTTTTTGGATTGAGTTCTAAATCCCTATGATGTTCTGGGTACACTGTACAAAAAGAAATATATATTATATTTTGGGGGAGGGCAGAGGTTGATTAGGATTATTTAATCACAATTTAAGGCTAAATTGGAGGATAGTTCCCTATAGGTGAACCTTCAGAGCCAAAAAAAAAAATTCCTTAGGGAATGAGAAGATAATGTGTGAACTAGTATCAGCAACCTGGCTGCTTATACAAGTGTATGGATCTACCATCAGAATAGACAGCCTTGGAAGATCCACAGAAGCCCACATTTACTCACAGCATTGTCATTCTAGAGGTTCTGAGTATGTATTTTAAAGTATATTTAGGAGCAGTGAGGAGAGTAAAGTGTTACCAATGGAAGGCAGTTAAGAAACATCTCCAAGATTATTAGGAGAGTTTGCATCTTCTTATTCCCAGTGAAGATATATTTTATTGTGGAAACTTAAAAAAAAAACCCCTTATTTGCTGTGAACAAGTTTTTAAAAAATACAAAACCGATCTTGATCTTTCTAGCTGTTGCTAGGGTTTTGAGTCATACATCCTTAAGGCAGTGGCACTGCAATGATGTATTAAAGCAATATATCATAACAATGCCATGGCTTTGATGATATATTAATGAAATACATCGTTAAGGCTCCATTGGCCCCATGATGTATTATCCAAAACACTACCAATTGGTAGGATCAACACACAGGGACCTGTGTATAAGGGACAGGAGAATGGCAAATGATGCTGAGCCAAAACACAATTGAACTTTTCAAAGATGTCTCTCCAACAAAAGCAGTTCAGTAATATTGGCTGGAGTTGAAAGGGATGCTCTGGAATAGTTTGGTTGAATTGGAAGTGAAGGATGACAAAAAAAGATTAAACCTGGCTTCCATTGGAACTTGTGTTTGGTATCAACCTTCCATAAAGGTTCATGGGAATAGTTTGTTTCCCATCATTGTACCTTCACTTAAGGGGAAAGCATTTTCTTCTATATTTAATCAGGAACAGAAAAAATTGGGCATCAGTCATTTTTCTAGGTGACTAACCTCAAGAATATTATTACTGAATGCATTCTTTTATTTGAAGGAGCAGATATTTGCTCCCTTCTTTTGATGGGAAAAAGAGGGAATATTGAAGGTGGTGGATTTGTTTTCTTTTGGGAAAAAATCAAACTATTAGTAAAGGAGGCAGAGAAGCTCATATAGTACTCATGAGAAACTGCGTGAAAGCTCAATATGATGTTAGGCACCTGATGATTCGAAGGAAGATAGAACATAGAAAGCCAAAGAAGAACTGAGGAATTATAAGATCCTGCAGGGCAATAATAATGTTTCTTCTTTTTTTTTTTTTTAGGCAATCAGGGTTAAATGACTTGTCCAGGGTCATTCAGTTAGTAAGTGTTTGTGACTGGATTTGAATTCAGGTGTTTCTGACTCCACCTAGCTTCCCCTTTGATTTTTAATATTGAACACTAAGAGCCAACTATAGTACCATGTGGACCCTAAGTGATCAAGTTCAAGGACAATCTAATACCCTGATCAATAAAGGCTTATACTTGGCATTTTGGTAACATTTTAAGTATTTAGCAAAGTGTTATCTCATTGATCTTCACAAGTCTGTGATTGGTAGGATTGCAGGTATTTTTGTGACTACTTTATAGATGAAGAAACAACCTTAGAGAGAGGTTAGGTGACTCGCCTATCTATGTTTGCATAATCAGGGGTTGGGAACCTGTGGTCTTGAGGTCACCTGTGGCCTTCTAGGTCCTCAAGTATAGTCCAAGGAATTCAGTCAAAGGACTGCCCTCCAGGACCTAGAGGGCCACATGTGGCCTCGAGGTCACAGGTTCCCCACCCCTGGAGCTAGTAAGTAGAGGAGACAATTCAAAATCAGCTCTCTCCTGACTGATTTCGGTCTTCGTTGCACCCACCACACTCCTGTTCAGATGCGCTTAGTCTGGCATAGTCTGTTCTTGAAGAACCTCTGCTGATGTTTTGTGATTCCTGCTTCCCTTTCTAAATACTCATAAGCCATCTTTTTAATAATACTGTCTATAATTTTGTAAGGCAGCAGTTGTGAAACAGGTCTGTGAGCTTGTTTTAAAAAATATTTTGGTAACTCTTTTAATATAATTGGTTTCATTAGTAATTCTGTGTGTTTTATGCATTGAAAAACATTATTCTGAGAAAGGTATGCATTGGTTTTACCAGGGTGCTAAATAAGGTCCATCCCAAAGCAAACAAACAAATAAACAAATACACCCCTCCCCCCTCCCTCTTTCCCTCTCCCCCCAAATTAAGAACCTTTTTTGTAACAAATGAAAGCCAAATTCTTTTTTTCCCATCCCAATTAAAAACTTACCTATCTATATCTTATTCCTTTAGGGCCTTGTGACATGACATACATTTTAAGCTTAGAGGGACCTTGGAGGCCATTTTCAGATTAAAAAAACTTCAGCTCATGTACATTAAGTGATTTTGCTCCAAGTCACACAGATAGTAAGCAGCTGAATCAGGATTCGAATCCAGGTCTTATTACTCTGAATCCATGTTATTTCTACTGTACCACACCTTGCCTATTAAATTAATACAGACTCAAATGTTCTGTCTGAACATTGTCATTTGTGAAATGATCTTAATGGGTATTTGGTTTATGTTTATCATCTCTACAAAGTCCAGATAGCTCCAACCTTCCTTTTCAGTTATTTTAAGCAATTTTCCGACAGTGACCTAGACTATCTTAGGGAATAGCTTCTCAACCTTTGGATTCATTGACTTGATCCATATGTAGGTTAAAGACGAAAGGTGAGATCAGGGCCTGAACTAGGGTGCTGGCAGTGGTAACGCAAAGAAAGGAAAGGGATGAATGTGATAGCTATTTGTAGAGAAGAACTGACCAAGAGCTAGCCAGTTTGCTGATTTGACTTGTAAATAGCACCACTGATGAATCTGACATTTTTTTCCTGCTGTTTGCCTTCTCCAGTGTTCATGAGTATTCATCTTCAAGATAGGAGCAGCTAGGTGGCACAGTGGATAGAGTGCTGAGTCTGAAATCATTTTCCTGAGCTCAAATCTGGCCTCAGACACTTACTGGCTGTGTATGACCCTGGGCAAGTCACCTCACCCTGTTTGCCTCAGTTTCGTCATCTGTAAAATGATCTGGATAAGGAAGTGGCAAACCACTCCATTATCTCTGCCAAGAAAACCCCACATGGGTTCGAGAAGTGTTGGACATGACTGAAATGACTGAACAACCAAATCTCTGAGATCCTCAGGCTAAGCTCTAAGTTCCACTTTTGATTTATTATAGTTACAGCACCACAGAGTCCCTCTGTTTGTTTATCACTTAGGATAGACACTTCCAGAGCTCCAACATAAAAGACCTTTGGGAAATGCTCATTGAAATAACCCCTGCTTTCCTGGTTTTTCCTAGATTATTACTTCTATATTTTCCCCAGTTGATTGCAACTCATAAATCTTTTTAAAAAAAAAGGAAGAAAAAGGAAAAAAAAAAAGGAAACATCGAGCCTCTTTCTTTTGTCATTGTTCCTCAAGCCTCGCGGGGCTTGACAACATTCACCACAGGTAGCACCGTTACAAGTGCTAGTTGCCATAGACCTCAGGTAGCCTGTTACTTTGGCAAGCGTGGTGACAAAAGGAAATGCTCAGAGCAGAGGCTGATGGGCTGTATTCATTGGGCTTTCAGGGTGCTCTGCTTTTCTTTCTTTCTTTCTTTCTTTTTTTTTTTTGCCGTGTCTTGTTTTAGGGATCTTGAGATTAAATGACTGCTGACAGCAGTGTGTCTATGGTCTGTCTGACAAGAAGGAAATGGAATATTTACTCAGGGCATGAACAAGAAGCAGAATGGATAGAGAGATGGTCTGGATCCAAGTGCCCTCTGTAATCCCGGGCGAGTCCTAACCTCTCAGTAAGTCAACAAGCATTTATTAAGCCCTTGCTGTATGCTAGGCACTGTGCTAAGCACTGAGAATACAAGCACAAGCAGAAAGAGAGACAATCTCCATCCTCAAAGAGCTTATGTTCTATTGGAGGAAGATAACACATAAAAGGGAAATGAAAAGTGGAGGTGTGGGGAAATGAAGGCACCTAGCACTGCATCATGGTAAACAAAGTCCTGTGGGGAGTCAGGAATGAAGCTATAGCCTGGGGGTGAGCTTGCAGGGTGAAGAGGTTTCTATGGTATGGTGCCTTCCAGTATTCTGGGCAGCTATTTAAGATATTAGGTCATAGAGACCACTGTCTGCAGATCTGCTGATCTGCATTGGGAGAGGAAGATTCCTTGTTTGGAAGATCCCTACAGTGAGGAAATCACAAATCTAGTCCTTATATCTATGCGGGACACCAAGTATTTCATACTCCTTTTCATGGAAGCTTTGAGATCAACACAGGGTCAGGTTGCTGACAATGAGCTGGAACACAGATTTGGTTTGGCTGAGGTTGCCAAGGGTAGATGTGACAGCCCACTATGACAACAACCACATAAGTATAGCCCATGTAAGCTCTGAGGTGTCCTTAGCCTGTGTTAACTTCCACTAAGTCTGCTTCCCAGTACTTGGCTAGCTACATCTCCCCTCTCCAGCTTCTAGAGGTACCTGTGAGAGGTCAGGAGTGATTCTCCAGTGCCATTGGCTTGAACCCTCACCAGTGTTCTTCTCTTCAAGATCATAAATTGAGAATCATTTTTTTCAGTCAGCCTTATGTAATTTTTAGAAAGGGGTATTTATGGAGGTGGTGCATTAAGAATATTCTATAAAATATCCTTCCCAAGATCTGTGACACATTCTCTGGGGGAGCTAGGTGACACAATGGGTAGAGCACTGGGACTGAAGTCAAGAAGACTCATCTTCCCAAGTTCATATCTGCCCTCAGATGCTTCCTAGCTGTATGACCCTGAGCAAGTCATTTAATCCTGTTTGGCTCAGTTTCCTTATCTGTAAAATAAGCTGGAGAAGGAAATGGCAAACCACTCCAGTATCTCTGTCAAGAAAACCCAAACTGGGATTGTGAAGAGTCAGATATGACTGAAACAACAGACATATTCTCTAGCACGTACATACAGAGTCCAGAGAAAGTAAGCTCAAATTTAGGGATCACATGTGGCCAAGGGATAACTCAAAGTTCCTGATTGGTACAAGTGGGTAGCCTTGTTTTGTCGTTATTTCATCTTGTTCACTTTTTAAAATTCTTTTGTTGATTTGTTAACCTTTTTAATCAGGTTTACTAAAGGTAAATGAATTCTTGTTTGTCTCTGATTTTGCACCTTCATACCTTCAGCTGTGCTGGAAGGTGCTCCTTTCAAATGTATTGAATAAAATAATGTTTTAGTGTACTATTTTTCCTATTATCATTTTGAAGAAAACAATACCTGCTAATATTTTGAATTACACTGAGAGTCTAATTGCATAAACTCATGGTTGCCTGAGGATGTAATTTTTGTGGTGGTTTTTATTCTCTTTAGGTTTCTAAGGACTTGGAAACAGTCTGGAAGAAAAAAATTGTAATTTGATATAGCCTATCTGTGTTGATTCTAATAACCTTTTTGTTTCAAAGCTTTAATAGTACGGATGCTATCAGTGGGGTACAGTTCTCTACTGAAATTGAAGATAATTTATGATTAGTCCACTAATAGTTACTCGCCAAATTATTTGGATAGAAGTTGAAAAGAAGTCAATTGAAAGGAAGAAATTCCTAACAATTAGAGCTAATAGAGCTAAAAGTGGAAAAGGCTGCCTGACAAGGCAATAGGTTCCCCCACATCGGAGATTTTTAAGAAAAGCCTAGGTGACCACTTGTCAGGAGCTTTGTAGTGGGTATTTCTTGGTGTGTGTGTGTGTGTGTGTGTGTGTGTGTGTGTGTGTGTGTGTAATAAATTAGCCTTGATGACTCCTGAAGGCCCTAACAACTCTGAAATTTCTGTGCTTCTAACAGTAACTCTATGGCTCAATTACATAACAAGATTCAGAGCCTAACTTTAGAGGTTATGCCCAGGCATAACAATATGACTTTACATTTGTGAAAAACAGGATCTTTGGTGTCTGTTCTGGACCAGTTTGATCTCTAGTTATAAGGCCAAAATATGGAGCCAGTCATCTTAACATGCTGTAGACCTTGAGAGTCAGACATACATGGTTACAACTTGGCCAACCCATTTACTGAGCACACCACCCAATGTATACCAGCACCTTTGAGAATAAACAAGTTGTATTTTTTTAAAAAATGTCACAAATTTAAACAATTGCTTTCTTTCCCAAACTCAACCTCAAAGGCAATGTATATTGCAGCAACAACCGCAGGCTCAGTAACATTTTGAATGTGCGCATGGCAGGGGGATCTCAGAACTGTTCCTGTGGAGACTAAGGCACTTAGCAGTAACTCAGGACAGTAGGCATGGAAGAAGAAGATGGCAGTGGCCGCTTGTATTTAGAAAGACCCAAAGCTCCCCCAAATAGTGCCAGCAATGTTTCCCCTCCCTCTCCCGTTGCCCTGAGGGGACTTCTTTCCTGTCAAGGCTGCCCTTCATGTTTATTTTAAACAGATTCCACCCTCATAAAAATGTCAGGAGGGGTGGTAGCCCACACAGGGTGATTTGTCCTGGGTCTGCTCCCTGCCAGCAAGGACCCCTGCTCCTGTGATACAGGTCTGCGTGGGCTGTCCCTGGTCACCCCAACCTTTTTCCTCTCTAGTATTTAACAGTGTCAGGCTAGATTTCCCATTAAAGGTGTTGTTAGAAACTGCCAGTGCAGAGCCCCTCTCACTGAAAGAGACACTTGTCTTAGAAATCAAACTAGCTCATTTTTATCTATTAGCTTCATGAGGAGTTTCTTATGACTAGAACCACCGAACCAATGAGCCAAACTCCTCCATCAAATGTTTCATTTAATGGTGTATTTTATTACAGTTCAGCAACCCAGGAGGCGACATATTTGCGTGGTGTGCGAAACTCCTCTTAAAGGCGGGCAGTAAAACTTTCCACACATCAACTGCTTGCTCAGTGAATGGGCGTTTCTCATGCTCTGTCAATATCAACTCGGGGCAAATCAAATGGGAAAAATCAGCGGGCTCCTTCTCACCCTTGATTGCTGTTGTTTTGATGAATTGCTTGGTCCATATAAAATTGATAACAAAAATACAATGATGGAGTCCTACCTTGTTCTTTGAGTTCCTACCTCCGCAGAAATGTCCTGCAAACCTCATGGAATTGTGCCAAAAAGCTGTAAAAAAAAAAAAGAAAAAGAAAAAGAAAAAAAAACACATTTCTAAAGCCATTTTAATGGCAACAATCCTGAGTTAGATAGTGTGAGTATTAGTATGCCCATTTTATAGACTCAGATGATCGGGGAGGGGCATAAGCCAATACTTGTATCTATGTCTTCTAAATCCAGTACTTTTTCCACTATACTTTCTTGCCTCTCCAGTTTAGTTATAATTTGGAATTAGAATTTTATCTCCCTTATTCTCGGGAGGAGCCCCTATTTAATTAAGGAACCTTCACCTTTGGATTCACTTCTGGAAAAGTAAAAGCTGGGAACTAGACTGTTATCATGCCTTTAATCTAGGAAACCTAAGGCACAGTAAGTAGTCCTAATGTTTGCTGTTCCTACAACATAGTTGTGAATTTTTCTCTCCCCGAAGGGAGGAGACTTTTATTATTCTTATCATTTAGATGCTCTTTGATCTCTCTTTTCTAACTGGAGAGATTTTAAGAATAACAAGAATGAAAACCATATTAGATAAAAAAATGATTGATATGATTTTCTAATTGACTAAGAGGGATGTAAGCCTTTGAAGAAAAGAATCAAAGAAACAAAAATTGGTGGCAATTTAATATTTAAGCTGTATGTTCCCAAAGCCATTCTGATAAAAGAGAAGGAAATGGAGATTCACATTCTGAATGAAGATACGGTGAGCCTTTCCACTTAGGAGAATGACTTTGGAAAACAGTACTTAAAAAAAAAAATATGACTCCATAGCCTCAAATTGATTTTTTCCCTCCAGCTACATTTGTTCAAGTTAGTAGCAAGCCAGCCTAGCATTTACAGACTAAGGAATTTAAATAGGCTGTTTCTGTTTTCAAGCAAAGATTTTTTTTTCATATCTGGGTTATCTTCACTTAATTATTAGAATGCTGAACATTCTGTCCTAATAATTGAAGGTTCCTGACTTTTATGTAAGCAAAGGGAAGCCTAATGGATACAAAGGAGATTCTTTCAGCCTGGTTTTATTGGTTTTCCCTTTAAATCCATTTGTTAGAAATTATGTTTTTGTAAATAGAATTGTGTCTTCAGTTTCATCTGTATGGAATCAGGTAACCAGATAATTTTACTGGGGCTTAGGAAATACTAATAATGGTATATTCTTGATCTTAGAAGTTAGGTAATATGAAGCAATGACTTTCTTACCCTAGCAAATATACATACAGTTTTAATAGAATATCTTGAAATAATGTAGTTTTTTTTAAAAAAAAGTTTTATTGATTCCTTTGTTTTTATACCATAGTAATTTCCAAATATACAGGCAGTTCTGCTATAAAAGACATTCATTGGCCCCAAACTATGGAAAATATGCAATATGAAATTATGCTATCCACATTTGCTATGCCAAATGACGCTATTCAAAATTGTGCTGTAAAAACCATGGAGCTCATGGTATATATGGGGATTGGGAGCATAATGCTCAAAAACACACACATACACACACACACACACACACACACACACACACACAAATATAGGAGCCTAATAAAGACTATTGAGCAAATCGGGCAGCTGTAATTTCTGGTTGGAGAACATGGCAAAAAGGAGTTGGGGAGGGGATGGTATAGACCAGCTCTCCTATGGCCCTTTGCTTTGTCTATTTATTTATTTATTTATTTTTTTAGTGAGGCAATTGGGGTTAAGTAACTTGCCCAGGGTCACACAGCTAGTAAGTGTTATGCATCTGAGGTTGGATTTGAACTCAGGTCCTCCTGACTCCAGGGCCGATGCTCTATCCACTGCAACACCTAGCTGCCCCCATTTTTTTTTTTTTTTGGTGAGGCAATTGGAGTTAAGTGACTTTCCCAGGGTCACACAGCTAGTAAGTGTTATGCATCTGAGGTTGGATTTGAACTCAGGTCCTCCTGACTCCAGGGCCGATGCTCTATCCACTGCAACACCTAGCTGCCCCCATTTTTTTTTTTTTTTGGTGAGGCAATTGGAGTTAAGTGACTTTCCCAGGGTCACACAGCTAGTAAGTACTTGAGGCCGGATTTGAATTCAGGCCTCCTGACTCCAGGGCCAGTGCTCTGTGCCACCTAGCTGCCCCTGGCCCTTTACTTTGACACAGACCTGCAGTTTGCTTGTGGAAGTGGACATTTGTAGGGTTGCAGCTTGTGAGGTACTGTGAAGTGGCACAGTTTTCTCCATTCTCACTGTTTCTTCTGAAGAAATCTCCAAAAAGCAAGTTGAAATTCACGATATGCGCAAAATGTTCCTTTCTATGTCAATCGCTTAGAAACAAACTGATATTTTTGAAATGTGTTATAGCAAAACTAGCTGTATCCTCTTCCTCAATCATTGAACCCTTTCTAAAATGACAAAGATTGGAGGAAAACTGAACGATATACCCACAGCAGTTTGACAACATAGCCTGTATTTCTTATCTGTAGTCTTAATGTCAAACCAAGTCAACCAGCGTTTATTAAGCACCATCTATGTGCCAGACATTGTGCTAAGTGCTGGGTGTCACACTCCTTACCTATAGTATATCACATTTTATTCATACTGAGAGGAGAGAACTGTGTTTCATCTTCTGTTCTCTAGGATACAGACTGGTCATTGCAATCAATCCAAGTTCAGCTGATTTAGAGTAATTTTCACAGACCTATAACTAGCCGGGGACTTCCAGGAGAGATGACAACCTCTAATGATTCAAGCCAGGCCCAGCTTCTTTGACAAACACCTAATGACATCAACAAAACTGAAGAGAAACAACAGTGAGCTTCTCTGTTTTTTCTACCAGTGGACCAGGGGGTAGTCTAAAGCTGTGGATGTCCTGGTAGGAGAGGGTAGGAGGGAACCAGGCCTGAAGTCAAAGTAGTTTGTGGTAGTAGGTGGGCCTGCTACCAGCTCTAGGTCTGGCTCTTGGAATAATTTCAACTAGAATTTGAAGAAAGGGCTACTAAGTGATGCAGAACATAGAGGACCAGGCCTGGAGTTAGGCCTGAGTTGTCCCGAGTTCAAATCTGGCCTCAGATACTTACTAGTTGTGGGACCCTGAAAGTCATTTAACCCTGTTTGCCTCAGTTTCTCATCTGTAAAAAATAAGCTGGAGAAGGAACTGGCAAACCACTCCAGTATCTTTGCCAAGAAAAAGCCAAATTGAGTCACAAAGTTGGACATGACTGAAATGACTGAACAACAACAGCAGAATTCCAGGAAAAAGAATAGTCAGTCAATAAACAATTATTAAGCTCCTACCATGTGCCAGGCACAGTGTTAAGCAGTTGGGATACAAAGAAAGGCAAAAAACAGTTTCTGCCCTTGAGGAGCTCAAATCTATTGGAGAAAGGCTACAAGGACTGGAGGAGGGGGAAAGGGGAGAAGGGAAGAAAAAGAAGAAATTTACATGATAATTATATATTTATCATTATTTATTTATATATTTATTATATTTTATTTATTTTTATTATATTTTATATGTTTATTATATATTTAAAAGGAATGGCAAGTTGTATATAATAGACTTGCAGTTTCATGTGCAACCATCTTTTTTATTATACTATGCTATGGAAATGCTTGTTTTATTCCATAAATTAAAAATAAAATAAATAAAAATTTTTAAAAGGGTATATGGAAAACATGAAGGAAGAGCTGAAACAAGAGGTGAAGAATGAAATCAGAACACTTGGAAGAAAATAAACAGCTTGTAACAGAAAGTGTTCCCTCTTAATGCGGGTGGTTGAGTTATTTCCAATTTATTCAGCGTGTATCTTTGTACATATCTTGTTTGTACATAATTATTTGCATGTTGTCCCTTCCATTAAATTGTGGGCTTCTTGAGGTCAGGGACTATTCTTGCCTTTGTGTTTTCAGCTCTTAGCACAGTGCTTGATATATAGTAGGCACTTAATAAATGCTTCTTGTCTCATTGACTTGAAAACCTTACCTAAGTAGTGGAGCAAATAAAATTCAGTAATTCAGTGACATCAGAACAAAATCAAAAGACTGAAAAATTAGAAGAACTCATGTACTATCAGAAAACAACTGATCTGGAAAATGGGACAAGAAGAGATAACTTAAGGGTCCATTAGACTCCCTGAAAACTCTGGCCAAACAAAAATCCTGGATACCATGTTTCAAGGAATCCTAAAAGAAAACTATTAAAAACAAAGGTTAAAGTAAAAATAAGAAGAATCCAGAGGTTATCTAAAAAAAAAAAAGCAACCCTAAATTGAACACATTCAGAAGGGTCATGATCAAAATCTAGAACTTCTAGGTCAAAGAAAAAAAATACTTCAAGCTACTGCAAAGAAAAAGATCAACATGTAATTATCAGAGGGCAAAATGAGACTTTCTCCTTGATCACTGACATCACGTTGGGGGACAGGCCTTGTCCTCCCTGTGACTACCATTACCATTGCCAGCTTGCATGTAGCCATCTGCTCCAGGGTGCCATGACCGTAGTCCCCTCCTCCTGGATCCATCTTCCCCCACACTCCCATATGAGGTTAAGGGACACATACCAAGTTTCCTCTATATACTCTCTGCTCTTGAGCTTTCCTCTTCCTCCCCCAATCAATTATTTGTGTCTCGGGGGAAAAAATCTCATTAGAACTCCATTAAAAATTATTGCAATGTGTATATGTTTTTTTGCTTCATTTTTCACCAGTTCATAGAATGAAAGTTGTTAAGAATCTAAGCATTAAAGGATTGTAGCAATCACCTAGTCTAAACCCTTCATTTTGAAGATGAGGAAAGTGAAGCCTAGAGAAGATAAATGATTTGTCACACAGGTGGTGCATCTAGGATTTGAAGTCAGGTTCTATGGCTCTCAAATAAGCTCTCTTTCTACTAGCTAACCATTATATCTACTAATCTACTAGCTAACATTTTTAAAGAAGTGCTTTACCAACATGATCCCATTTTTTTTTCTCACAACAACTCTGGGAAGTAGATACTTTTCTTATAACCATTTTACAAATGAGAGATTAAGTGACTTGCCCCAGGTCACACAGCAAGTAAGTATCGGAGGCAGAATTTGAACTCAGATCTTCCTGACTCCAGATCCAGAACACTATCCAATGTACTATTTAGTTGCCTCCTTCCTCAAGGTCTTCCCATATTTCTCTGAATTCCTCATATTGATTATTACTTAGTATATCAATTACATCCACACTTTCCAATTTATTGAGCCATTTTCAATTTAAGGGTACCTACTTTGTTTCTTTTTAAAATTGTTTTGGTCTGGACAATGTTTTAAAGGAATAAGTTAATCATAGGTGTGCCTAGAGGGCTTGCCACTTATTTCCCCCGAGTGGGAGGGGAAGCTCAATAGAAATGCACAACACAGGGTAGGCAAACACACCCCGCACGTAATCTGGGCATACCTGTGCTTAGCTAATGCTATTTGAGGGTTGTCAGTATGAACCTCCCTTCCCCAGCCCTGTGTAGGAAATAAAGAGGGTGATAAGGTTTCTCTGCGTGTTAACAGATGAAACCTGCCATTGGTGGAGGGAGAAGAGTTGCCATATTGGGGGTTGTGGGCATACAACACCTGATGGCAGTGAAGAAGAGAGACGCTCACTTAACACGAGGACAAATAAAATAGCTACGTGCTGTCCCAGCAGGGATGCGTAAGGGATCAAGTTAAAAAGCCTGCAGCCCTGGGGATAGGGGTAGGCTTTGGAAAACGGTACAAAAAGTGTCCAATGGCACAACGGAAGTGAGGGTATGATGCGCTGCATTCCTTGCTTTGATGGTGTCTCCCTTTCCTGATGAAAGTAAAACTCTACGTATATAAAGTGGAAACTTGTTGACAAATGAAAACGTGGAGGCTGTGATAGGATGACTTTCTGGGTGAGTGCACTTTGCCTGCACTTGTTTTTCCCCAGTGTAATCCTTGGGGTCATCCTAACTGATACCGCCCACTGGGAAGAAGATTCCCTGTTGTGATCAGGAAAGTGAAAACATTGGGTCTAATAATAATAGATAGGACTTATATAGTACTTTAGCATTTGCAAAATACTTTACAATTATATTTTATCTTCATAACCACATAATGATGATGATGATGATGAACCTGGTAGCCATAATGTTGTTGTTCAGTTAAATGGATTTCAATCTCTTGAAGATTCCTGCCGTCTTTGTATATAGATCCTCTTTGTTCAATTATTTTCAGTCATGTCTGACTCTTCATGAGCCCATTTGGGGTTTTCTTGGCAGAGATACTAGACTGGTTTGTCATCTCCTTCTCCTGATCATTTTACAGATGAGGAAACTGAGGCATACAGGCTTAAGTGACTTGCCCAGGGTCACACAACTAGTAAGTACCTGAGGCTGGATTTGAACTCAGGTCCTCCTGACTCTAGGCTCAGTGCTCCATCCACTGTGCCACTTAGCTGTCCTCACAACCATAATACATAGATGCTATTATGGTCACTATTTTACAGATGAGGAAACTGAGTCAGGGGTTAAGTTAATCACTCAGGGTCACACAGCTATTAAGTATCTGATACAAGATTTGAACCCAGATCTTCTTGACTCTAGGTACAATGCACATGGCACCCAGCTGCTTAATAAAATTTGGATAGTACTAAGAGCTCTACTGCCATATAGTAGGAGAAGTACCTAGCAGACACTGTTTTCTCAAGAGCCACCCTCTGTAACTGCTGGGAGTGGAGAACAGGGCAAGGTGGTGGTGTCAGGGATGTTCTTTCTCCTCATCTCAACCTCCCAGCTTCTCTGGCTCACCTCAAGTTCCAGCTACACCCTTCCTTTTTTTTTAAATTAGGCAATTGGGGTTAAGTGACTTGCCCAGGGTCACACAGCTAGTAAGTGTCAAGTGTTTGGTCTGAGGCCAGATTTGAACTCAGGTCCTCCTGGCTTCAGGGCCTATCTCTGTGCCACCTAGCTGCCCCGATTAAAACCCTTCCTTTTAAAAGAAGCCTTTCCTTCCCTCTGTTGCACATCCCCAGTTTATCCTCATTCGTGCATAGTGGTTGGCTTGGTGTCTCCCCCACTGTCTCAAAGGGATGGTGAGCTCCTCGAGGGCAGGCTCTGTCTTTTGCCTTTCTTTAACTCCTCAGTGTTTAGTACAGTGCCTGGCACACAGCACGCACTTAATAAATTCGTGTTGACTGACTGACAATACAGAGAAGGGGCAAGAGCAGGGTGGTATGTGACCTTCTGCCCCAGCCCTATGGGTAACAACTCCCTGAAGGAAAGGAACACTGGTGTGACATTCTCTCCAAGCCTACATATTAAACATTCCTTCATTCAGCCAATACTTAATGTAATTATTTGGGTAAGGCACGTGCACAGAAACAAAATTATAGCCTGTTGAGATGAAAATGTGCCTTAAAGTTGCCTCATTCAAACCTCTCAATTTAATTGAGTAACCATTTACTAAATTGTTTAGTATGCAGAGCATTTTATAAATAGGGAAACTGAGACCCGGAGAGGCTGCCAGGTGCCTAATTTCATATATTTAACTATAATTCAAGGGAATACATGATAATCACAAGATGATTAAAAATATTAATGGGCCTAACAGGATGGTGAGATGATTCATGATTGGTGTAATCAAGGAAGGTTTCACATAAAACTTTGGAATTAAGCCTTATAAACTACAGTTAGGATTTCAACAAGGGCCGCTAGGTGGCGCATTAGAGTGTTAGGCCTGGAGAGTGGAAGACTCCTCTTCCTGAGTTCAAATTCAACCTTAGATACTTACTAGCTGTGTGGCCCTAGGCAAGTCGCTTAACACTGTTTGCCTCAATTTCCTCATTTGTAAAATTAACTGGAAAGGGAAAGGGCCAACCACTCCAGTATCTTTGCCAAGAAAACCCCAAATGGGGTCATGAAGTATTGAACACAAATGAACAAATGCTTTTCTAGTCTAATTCTCTTCAGTGCTGACATAATCAAATCAGTGCTCCCCTTCTAGTATCTTATCTCCATTGGAGGAAAAAAGATTATAGGCAGAGGCTATTGTACTAATTAAGGGTTAGAGATAGTCAAAATAATATTATGGCTAAATCCTGCTACTAGTTTACCTCTCTGGTGGGAAATGACACCATTTCATTAAACACTTAGTCAGCAGACCAATAACCTTGCTTGGTTAAGGGTCAGATGGCTCCACATTCTGGACTGACCAGGCCCAATTTTTGCTCTTCCTGTTATGACTTATTCTGGTTAATTTTCTGTTTATGACATGGCATGTATCTTATCTCAAGTCCTTGATTCTGCTGCCATACCATGGTTCTATTTCTCTATGAACCAGTGGAGGACTGCTTTAGGCAAGAGTTTATGAGAGTTAAATTAGCCCTTTAATGGTACCAAGGCTTATTTTGAAAATTTATTGCTTCTGAGGTGCCAGAGGAGTCTCTAAAGGCAACACTCTTAGTTCATGTTCAATATTGGCAAGAAATGAGACTCAGCAAGTCATTGAATGGTTAACTCAAGGAGGTGTGCTTTGCCCTAACAAGGGAACAATGACACTTAGTTTCTCTGCACTCTGTCCTCCTCATCTTCATATGGCAAGGCATCTGGTCATTAGGGAAGGAAATGGTAAAAGACATGATGACTCATGTGTTCATCAGAAATTCACTGAGCTCTAGAGGGGCTTTTTATGCCGTTAGCCAGAAAACAGGGGCCAGTCAGGTCCAGGACTGCTTTATTTCCTTTTAGGAGAAACGAATCCCCTGTCTCAGGAGGGAAGAAGGAAAATTGGCCTAACCTATATTATAGGGATGTGCTGGTAGCTACTAGTCCTGTCAAATATCAGTCCTGAAGGGTATTAATGGGTTCTCCCTTTTCTTAGGAAAATTGTTCTGAATGCTGTGTTCTGGAGTTTTCATCCTCACATTTAAAGTCTTCCAAATTCTGGAGTCTTTTGGTCCACTTTAGGATTTAGTCCCATCTAGTCAAAATCGTCCTTTTTCTGGGTTTGTCAGGCAGAAACATAGAATTGGGAGTTTATGGCAGAAACATCCAGAAAAAGGAGAAAGTTGAGTATTGGATCTTGTTGTTAACTGTCAGAAAGTTAGAGGTAGAAGGGACCTGAAAACCTATCTAGTCTAACCCTTTCATTTTACAAAGTAAGAAACTGAGGCCTGAAAAAGGGAAATGACTTGCCCAAGGTCCCACAGAAGCATAGATAGGACTCAAATTGGGAGCCTCCTGACATCCCAGACACTTTCATTTTCCTTTTCCATGCTGTCTGTGAGAGCTGCATAGAAGGATTGACAGCAGGGACTTCTGGGCCAGCTCTTTAGAAGCTCACCCGCAGATTCTTGACTTTGTGTAGAAAAATCAAATGCTTAAAAATTATCATAATAATGAACATGATAACTAATAGCTATGAAGTACTTTAAGATTTGCAAAGTGCTTCCTCAAAAATTAAGCCCAAACTATCACAGAATATCATGCTGACCTGAACCTGCTTCTGAGACAGAATTGGAGTGGTTTGTCCTAATTTATTCAGCAGCCAAATGTTCTGTTTAAATTTTTCTTTGCAACTGGAGTTCTGACCCTGGCTGTTCAAGCCATGGGAGATTAGACCTTTCTGACACACGGACCATACAGTGGTTTTTGAATGAGCCTCTGAGCCTCACCTGGACCAGGGTTGCCTTTGTCTCTAGCAGACAAATTACATTGCCTCAGGATACTGGAAGCTAGCTGGGTCCCTTTAGTTCTTTCCCTGTCCTCCACCTGGGAGATAGAACCATAGCATGCATCACTGAATAATTCAGGAAATAGATTCGTAGATTGCTACAGCTAGAAGGGACCTTAGGAAATATCTATTACAACACCCTCATTTTACAGATGAGGAAGCTGTTACAGAGAGGGTAGGTAAGTGACTGGCTGAAAATCACACAGCTAGTTAGTGGCAGAGTTGAGATTCAAACGCAGGTATCTGGACTCCTAATCCAGTTTTCTTTCCACTATAACAGATTTAGATTCATTCCTCCCCCAACTCTGAGAGTATAATTATTTGTTCAATAATGAAAGATTTACAGTGTAGGGGGCAGGGTATAAAACATCCCAGTCCTAATTAATGTTACTAATAAGATGCTCTATAACCTGATACCTTTATCAGCTGAGAAAGCCTCTTTGAGTTAGATAAACACTACATCAGGCAAAGGTATAAAATGCGTGTGAATAATTCTTAGACACAAATGAAGTGCAGCTTGGTTAATCTAGTTGGGGAAGAGTGAAGTGCTTGGGGCTATTGGGTGAAATCAGATGACAAAATGTATTAGAATTAGTTGAAAGAATTAGACGTGTCTCTAGATCTATGTATAGCAGAGAAGGAAATTCTCTCAAAGCATTCTGGCAAGTGTTTCAGGAATCAAGCTTCAGTGAGTCCCTGAATCTCTCTGAGTCACAGTTTCCTCATCTAGTAATGGTTGAACTATCAATCTCATACTGTTGTGTCTTTCTTTCTATCACCTACACTTGGCACAATTCTTGGCACATAGAAGGTGCAGATTAAATGTTTGGTGAGTGTTTAACTGAATAATTGACTGACTTGCTTCTTTCTCTCTTTCACTTGTTTCTTTCGCTCTAGTCTTTCTCCAATGCCTTTTCATGACGTAGAGGTGTCATTATGCTCTTAATGCTATACTAGTGGAGTACAAGCTTGGGTAGGTCCTACCAAAATGGAAAGGCCCTGGGTATGGGCCAGCAATGGAATATGTTCCTGTTATCTAAAGAGCAACCATTTTAAATTCAGAGAGGTTCATTATTAGAAGGTTGACCAAAAGGCGATGATTGTTTTTGAACCCAACAATTCATGATGTACTAAGGTGTGAAGGAGTTGTCTTTGACTGGGTTGTGGGTGAAGTTAAGCAATTTATAGTGAAAAGAAACCAAAACAATCACCTTTCAAAGATGTAGAGAAGTGGAATAATTTGCTCAAACAAATTCCTTAATAGCTTTATACACCTAATATCTTGCTAATATATTGCTTACTAGCTTTATTCAGCAAGTAAGTGATAGAGCTATATTCAAACACAGATCTCCTGCCTCTGAGTGCAGGGCATTATCCTGAACTTCACCTTGTGACCTGTGGTAGAATCTTAGAGTTGGAAATGATCTTGTTCAACACATACTAGAACAGGAACCTGCTCTAACACAAGGGGATTAAGACAAAAACAAGCTTCTAGTTGAAGACCTACAGTGAGTTGGAACTCACTATCTCCTGAAGTGGGCTATTCTACTTTTGGACAGCTTTAATACCTGTATAAAGGGCAGGTAGGTGGCAGAGTGGATAGAGCATGAAGCTTGGAATCAGAAAGACTCATCTTCCATGAGTTCAATCCAGCCTCAGACACTAACTAGCTTTGTGATCCTGGGCAAGTCACTCAACCCTGTTTGCCTCAGTTTCCTCATCTGTAAAATGAGCTGGAGAAGGAAATGGCAAGCCAGTCCAATATCTTTGCCAAAAAAAACCCCAAATGGGGTCAGGAAAAGTTGGACACAACTGAACAACAGTACCTGTAAAAGTCTCTTATGATAACCATGTGGACAAGAAGAACTAATGTGGGTTAGGCTATAGTATCTTCACATAGATTCAGAACAGAAATCTCTGATGCTAGCCATGAGAGATGTGGGTTAGGTCGTAATAACTTTGGGTAGATTCAGAACAGGTTGAATGACCAGACCCAAAGACTTACAGTGCATTGTAATAGTCATTAATGTTTCAACTTGAAGAGAGGCCTGTACTATAGTAGTGTATCCCTGGAAACTAGGTTTGACCCTCTGCTGTTTGATATTTTAATCAAAGATTTGGATGAAGATACAGATGGCATGCTTATCAGATTTGTGAGTGACACAAAGCTGGGAGGGATATGACATGTTAGATGATAAGAGTCAGGAACCAAAAACATCTCAACAGACTAAAACAATGTGCCAAACTGAGGAAAAATGAAATTTAATAGAGATACATATACAGTCCTTTCAGTTGTGTCTGACTCTGTGACCCCACTTGGGGTTTTCTGGGCAAAGATACTAGAGTGGTTTGCCATTTTCTTCTCCAGCTCATTTTACAGATGAGGAACTGAGACAAACAAGGTTAAGTGACATGCCCAGGACCACCCAGTTAGTAAATGTCTAAAACTGAATTTGAATTCAGGAAGATGGGTCTTTCTGACTCCAGGCCCATCACGTTATCCAATATGGTACCATCTAGCTTCCTAGAGACAATCTATGATGTTGCTAATCTTCTCCAAGTTATCAACTTTCAGTTCCTTTCCCTGTTGCTTGTTTAAAAGATCTCCAGTCTCCTCACTGTCTTGGTTGCTCTGATCTAGATGGTTTCTAGTTTGTCAACCTCCTTAAATGTGGCAATTGGAATTGAACACTTATTACTGGATCTCACATTGGAAGTAGGCTCCACCCATATGGCCCCTCCCTCTGATTGGTTGGTTCCTCTCAGAATCTCCATTTTAAGTAGGACACTTAGGCCACCCATCTTCGTTCCTTTCCTGGACCTTCTCCAACAACGCTCCCCTCTGCACTGGCTACCTTCCCTCCCCCACCCCCTTACTTTTATATGTTGTCTTCCCAACCATTAGAACGTAAGCTTCTTGAAGGGAGGGAGAGAAGGATCTGATATTAGCTTTCTTTCTGTTTGTATTTGTATTCCCAGAGCATAGCATAGTGATTGTTACATTAGGAACTTAATCGATGTTTCTTGACTTAACTACTTTATAATAAAACCAGGATTACATCTGAAAACTCCCTGCATTTTTCCCATTTCAGTGAATGCACATGACTCTAATAAGTTCAAAAGGATACAAAATGCCATTTAGGATCTCTAGGCACTCCTTGAATTACTCTAAAATTCTTCATTTGTGAGAGCAACAATTCACTTAGCATTGTTTTTCCATTGCCTTCCTTGTCTTTCCCTCTGCTAGGAAGCCCTGTTGTATTTCAGATCCCATTTGGAAAAGTTTTCCACAGTGCTTAAAAACAGGAAATTGGCATCTAGATGAAGCATACATCAAAATGTGGATGGAAAACCCCTTCTTTTGACTCTCAAAGTGCCACCTACGTTAAGCAGCATTAAAATAACTCTTAAGATCCCCTGCCAGCTGCTTCCTCTACCTCATGTTAGTACAAGAAGTTAGGGGCAGAGTAGCTATGCTGATAAAGATAGAGCAGCAAATTGCATATTCCACCAGAGAGCAGTTCAAAACCTGTGAGTTGACACTTGACTTGGCAGCAAAGCTCACTTCCCAAAGGAGATAACAAAGTGACAAGTTTTAGACTAGAAGGAATTACATTTGTTCTTCACCCAGTTTATACAAAATGCCTTTTCTAAAATCATTGCATTTTGTCAATGTGACAGCCTCATCACACAATCCCTTTGTGTCCCTGTATTGCTTTCAACTAAAAACTTTTGTCATTTTTTAAGGCATCGTCATTCATTCTTCTCTTACCTACCTCACTTTTCTCCTCCTGCTCTCTTCCTTACAAATTCATCTTTCGTCTTCTGTTCTTCCTATTCCCATTTCTTGGTGTGTGTGTGTGTGTGTGTGTGTGTGTGCGTGTTTGTATGTGTGTGTGCTCTGCATTCTGCTTCCTGTGCCTGGAAGTGATTGAGATATTATTTTTCCCAAGCAATCTGCATCTTCCTTTCAATTTTTTTATGATTAAAAATACTTTGTTGATGATTTTCATTTTTTACTCCACAATCACTTCCTAATATCACCTCCAGAATATTCCTTTATATCAAAGAATCTTTGGTTTAAAAAAAAAAGCCAACCAACAATGACCTTGTCTGATGATATATTTGCAACATTATACACCCATAGTTTACTTATAGTTCATACCTATTGTTCTCCCCAGCAGAGGGAAATATGTGTCATCATTTGTAGCCAAGGTTGGCCATTGCATTAAATATGATTTATTTTAAAATATTTTTCGACTTACTATTTATTTTTAAAATTCCTTTTTTTTTAAAAATTGAGTTATAAATTCTCTGTCTAGCGCCCCCTCCCCAGAGATGGCAAGCAATATGATGTCAATTATACATGTAAATTATGCAAAGCATATTTCCATATTAGCCAAGTTGCAAAAAAAAAAAAGGAAAAAAAAAAGAAAGTGAAAAAAGTATGCTTTAATCTATATTCAGAGTTCATCATTTCTCTCTGGAGGTAGAGAGCATTTTTCATCATGAGTCCTTTGGAATTGTCTTGGATTATTGTATTGATCAGAGTACCCAAGTTTTTCACAGTTGATCATTATTTTAATATTGCTGTTCCTGTGTACAATGATCTCATTCTGCTCACTTCACTCTGCATCAATTCATGTAAGTATTCCCAGGTTTTTCCGAAACCACTTCCTCTTCAGTTAAATACGATTTCCGATGTCATCTAATAATAGTCAATACACATTTATGAAGTGCCTACTATGTGCCAAGCACTATGCTAAGCACTTTCAGTGTTATTTACATTATTGTAGTCATTGTGAATATTGTTCTTTTCATTTTGCTTTTTTTTGTTCTGAAAAAAGGCAGGTAGATAGAGTGCTAGACATGGGGACAGCAAAAACTGAGTTTGAATCCTTCCTTATCCACTTAGCTTATCCATTTAACTTCTGTGTGCCTCAGTTTCTTCATCTGTTAAAAGAAGTAGTTGGATTCCATGACCTCTAAGGCCTTATCTAGCTTCAAGGCTATGATCCTAAGTCTTTTCATATTTCTCTGAATTCCTCATAGTCATTATTTCTTACTTAGAGAACCATAACATGGGGTCAGTTCACAGACCTCAAGTTGTTCAGCTATTCCCTACTCACCACGCACCCACTTTGTTTCCTGCCATTGATTACTATACAGATTACTACTATGGCTATTTTGGTTTTTTCCTTTGAGTATACTCCCCAAAATTCTCAGCTTAATAACAAAACTTCCTGAGCAAGAGTTACTGCCTCTGATATCCACATTTTAGTGATGGAAATGAATCAGACCATGTGAGTCTTTACAATATGAGAATTAAAAAAAAAACCAAAACCCTGCAAACACTAGAAAACATTCCCCAAACCTGAAAATAAACAAAATACCCCTAAACCAAAATATAGAAAACCAAAGTGATTTTTCCTTTTGTGTTTGGTTATATGTTAAATGGAACACATTCCCATTCTAGTACTAGGCTAGTGATAAAGGATCTGGAGAGGCAGAATGGTATTGTGGGAAGAGTATTATTGGACTTGGCATCAGGAGTCCTGTCTTTGACGTATACTTGCTACATGACTATGAACAAGTCACTTTACTTCTCTGTTCCTCAGTTTCCTAATCAACATCACTTCAAACATCTATGATTTCTTCAGCATGGATCTTCCCTGTACCATCACAGCCACAGAAGCTCCTTACTTTGGGAGATGATTTTTGTATTTGCTGAAGCTGAACCATTTGCTATCACACCCCATAGCTACCCTGTTGATTATCATGTACCAACAATATGCTCTCCCCACCTAGTGTGGTGGGCTGGAGACTTGTGACTGGCCCAACCCCTATGATAATGATATTGCCAGGAAGCCTGATGTTCCTTTTGCTCTTTTTCATCCCTCCTAGAAGCAGGATGGAGGGGAGGACTGGCTAATTCCCAAGCTAAATGATCATATCTAAATGTCTGGTGCAAAAGACTTACTGGTTCCTACAGACACAAAGGATGACTCATAGCCAGTGATTGAATGATTGTCCAAAAGTGTTACCCATTAAAAAAAAAAACTTAATACAAGAAATAATAAATTGTTCAGTGAGCACAAAGGACAAATTATTTAAAGAGCACAAGACCATCAGTTTTGCTATTTGCTGGACCTGAACTCTCATCCTGTTGAGCAAGGATGGATCAAGCTGCAATGGATAATGGATTTTGTTAACTGTTCTGTTTTGAAAGAGATAAAGTATGGTATGTTTTTCAAAATAGAAGGAAACATGGCACAAGGAAACATGATACAGACACAGAACAAGAAGGTGGAGGTGGAGTGAGGCAATCCCAATGGAACTTCTCCCTTCAGAGGCATAACTAGAGCAGAGCTTCACTCCATGAGTCAAGTTTAGAGGACACCAAGAGCACTTGCAGTCCTTGCTAGGATCCTAGAGCTAAGAAAGATGCAGAAGCCACTCAGACCAGCTTCTTCATATTATAAATGTAACTGGGCTTTGCCATATGCCCAGACCACCTAAGATGGAGGCCCCCAAGTGGGAGATAGCAGGGACCTGCCTCTGGGAGAGGACCTCTTGAGTTCTGCTACCATATGGCCTCTTTCCATTGGCTGTGTAGCCAGAACTGGCTCTGGGATTGGCACAAGCACATTCTCGGAGGAGTAAAGGTCCCATTCACCTGAAGCATGGGTACCATGCACTTAGCTGAGCGTAGGGAATGGACCACATACCCCCTTCCACCTTTTAAGTCCTACACCCCTGAGAACTGGGTTTGGGGTTTTGATCGTTTTCTTTTGTCTTTTTCAGTTGTAGGCATAGGCAGGAGAATACATGGAACTTTCAGTTTGAGCTGTGGTCACCTTGGAGCCAAGATTCCTGGCTGGATGTTGCTGTTAGCCCATTGGAGAAGCCGTGAAAATCTACTGTCTTGGGACATAAGCCCAGAAGGCTTAGAACTTGGGACATAGTGAGACTGATGCTATGTAGGAACTGAGTTAAACTGTGAACCTAATCCCCTTCTGCTCTCCAGAAATAGTATAGAGAGGATTATGTCCCCCAGGTGCTGAAAGGATGTTTAAATATTTGTTCTTCTTGTACCTGTGAAGTAAATATTTCCTTGGAAAAGTGGTTAATTGGAACTAGAGTGCAGGGGGCACCCTAAAATTGAGAAAATACAATTGGTGGGAATTTGAGCTATTGGCAGAGATACTAAACCCCTCTAAGAGTACCAGAGATTCCTGTGAGAAGGACAAAATGAAGCATACCTAACCTTCAGACAATGAAGGTCAGAGTAGTCACTGTTACGTAAGTGAGGAGACTGAAATCCAAGGAGGTTGTTCCTCGTCTGGGTTTACTCAGATAAACATCAGAGCCAGCCTTCTAACTCTGAAGTCACCTGTACCAATTTGCTTTAGCTTAAAACAAATGAACTTAGCATATGATTTGAAAGCTCAATTAGATAAAATACCCCATGTGAATTCCTCTCCAGAGTGCTGGGCCCACTCTCCTCTCATGCATGAATCTTCTTGTGTTTGAAGGAGCATTTCATGCTGTTTGCCCTGGGTGCAAAACTCGCTAACCATGGATCTGCCCCACTCACAGTAACTCACAGTAACATTCAGTTGTTGCAAGGGCAGGTCCCCATTTTTCTTTTGGGTGAGGCAATTGGGTTTAAGTGACTTGCCCAGAGTCACACAGCTAGTGAATGCTATGTGTCTGAGGCCAGATTTGAACTCGGGGTCCTCCTGACTCCAGGACCAGTGCTCTATCTACTGTGCCACCTAGCTGCCCCAAGGTACCCATTTTCTTTGAAGCACAGGGTCCCCAAGGAAGCTGAGCTTTCTCTTTCCATTTTTCTCCCTCCACTGATGCCATTCCAGCACAACAGGCTATAATCTTGAAGGCTGCATCGTCAAGGGAGGATGGGAGAATGGGGCTGGGGCATTACCTAGGGAACTTGGCTTCCATCCAGTCCACACAATGGTCCTAGGAACATTTGACACTCAAACAACACAAAACCACAAGGCCAGAACAGAGGGGAAATAAAACCTGCTAATGCAACACTCAGGGGGAATGTAGCACATGTGTTTCCACACATTTATAGTAGTGTTACCTTTATTGCTGAAGATTCTTAACATTTTATATTCATTTTTTTAGGGGAGGGTGGGATAGGGGATTCCATGGGACAAAATGTTTTCTCTTTTTAAACAGCATTTCTTTTGATTTACACAATGCCTAGGAATTTAGCTACATAAAATATTTTTCATGTGGCCTTGTGATAGAACAGATAGTGTAAGACAAATCACGCACGTGAATTAACTGAATTAGAATAAAGCTGTCTATAGAACTTCCTACGGGTACGATATGGCCAGGCTAATACTAGAGCAAAGAAGGGGCACACTTACTATATTAAGAAGAGGCACTGTCAAAGGGCCGTGTGGACGTTGGTTACTCCCTTAAATTCTTACAGTGAGAAGAGGATGTTTGTCTTGTAGACATTCCCAAAGCACTCACAAGTTGGCACCTGCTTAAGCTGTCAAAAGCCTTTTAACGGTCTGTACTCATTAACAACCAGCATCAGAGATGCAAACCAAATCCTTTTTAAAAAACACTAGAACCTCTAAAATTGTACCTGACACCATTGCCTCCTTTCATGGGCTCAGCTGAATGCTGGTTGGACAACGTGAATAGCGACACTCTGCATTCACTTCGCTTGGGCTTCCCGAACTTGTCTATAATAGGTCTATATTTGCATTTGTGTCTCTGCCGTATGGTGAATTGCATCTTCCCTCCCCCTCGTCGGTTCTCCCCCAATTCAGTAACTTCTTATCAGTTTGTCATGTAATTAATTTCACGCTTCTCTCTTAATCACAAGCAGGAAACATCTGTTTCAGAAGTCACATGTGGCATGATTGACATCGAGTATAGAGTTCTTTTTGCATCCCTGTACCCCCTTTTACACTGACAACAGAACAGAAGGTGGACGTATGGTGCAAAGCAGTGTATAAGTGAGCTAGGATTAGAGCTCTAAGGGACCTTAGAGGTCATCTCGTCCAACCCTCTTTTTTTTTACAGAGGAAGCAACTGAGGCCCAGAGGGGTTACATTGTATCCAAACTCACAAACGTAGTAAGAGGAAGAGGCCCAATTTGAACCCAGGTCCTTGAACTCTAAATCCAGTGCCCTGTTCGCCACACTGTGCACCCCCCTCCCCCAATTACTCCCCATTGATCATGTTGTGTCTGACTACAGAAATGTTGACAGGGTTTCCTCATCTGGTACAAAACGAGAGATAGTCATTGGAAGTAGACAGGAGTACAGGTTTGGAAGAGAATCCAAATGGCATTTTATTTTATAGAGGACCTTTCTAATGGTGGGGATGGGCTGTGATTAATGGCAAGTTTTACAAGAAGCCAGGGTAGCTAGCTGGTGCAGTGGGAAGAGTGCTGGGTCTGGAGCTAGGAAGAGCTCAAATGAGTTCTGAGTTCAAATCCAGCTTTAGACACTGAATAGCTGTGTGACCCTGGGCAAGTTATTTAACCCTGTTTGTCTCAGTTTCCTCATCTGTAAAATGAATTGGAGAAGGAAATGGTAAACCTCTCCGGTGTCTTTGCCAAGAATACCTCAAATGGGGTCACAAAGAGATGGAAAATGACTAAACAGCAATAATACAAGAAACCAGCCCCCGTTTGTTTGTTTTTCCAAGTTAATTCTCTCAACTCTTGCTCCCCTTTCCCTGTCCCTGTGATACTCCACCTATTCATTTCCTTTCTATGTGTCATCTTCTCTCATCAGAACTTTAATGTCTTGAGAGCAGGGGGCTGTCACTCCTTTTGCTTGTATCTGTATCCCTTATGCTTAACACCACACCCGGCACATAGAAAGCACTTCATAAATAAGTGATGGTTGGCAGGATTAGCACTATCAGGAGATCTAGGTTATAGTTTTAATCCTAGCATGTATTAGCTATGTGATCTTAATCATGGTAGCCTACCTCTTTCTTTTTTTAATTAAACAATTTATTTATTTATTTTTAGTTTTCAACATTCACTTCCATAAGATTTTGAGTTTTAAATTTTTTCCCTCTCCTTCTCCTACCCCTTCCCCAAGATGGCGTGTAATCTGGTAGTATCCTACCTCTCTTGTCTTAGTTTCCTCCTTTGTAAATGAGAGGAGTAAGACTAGGTCTCTAAGGTGCTTCCATTTCTATCTGTAGCAAAGCTTGTCTCCCACAGGTAACACGAAGGCATCATAGTGTGGCTCAATAGGAGGCAGAATACTAGGTGGCACAGTGGATAGAGCACAGGCCCTGGAGTCAGGAGGACCTGAGTTCAAATCTGGCCTTAGACTCAACACTTACCAGCTGTGTGACTCTGGGCAAGTCACTTAACCCCAATTGCCTCACCAAAAAAATAGGAGGGGGAATAGACATCTCTAACCTCTTCTTCCCTCATCCTACTCCAAAGCATACTTGAATTCCTGCCAAGAGGAGAAGTTGGAGGTTGGGGTCAGAAGCTTGGCCATTCTGCTCTCCTCAGCGAGAGAAGGGGTACTAGGCTAGAATTATATCTATCTGCTCCCTAAAATGTTGTTAGTCCAGGGGATATAGTTTTCAGGTTCTGGTTAATTTCTGATCACTTTTCTTTAATCCAAAGCTTGATTCCATTCTCACAAATACTAATTCCACAATGAACACACTTAGCAAGTAGCAGAGAAACCCATTTATCCAAGTTCACAGTTACATAGAAATCAGAGGAAGTATACATGTGAGAATATATATCAGACAATCAGATTGAAGGGGTTCCCCCATTGGGAGTAAGGCGAGAGAGAGACAGAGAGAAAGACAGAGACACACACACACACACACACATACACACACAGAGAGAGAAACAGAGACAGAGAGAGAAACTAAATCTTACTTAAGGACAAGTAGCCTGAGGTTTCTTCTGGGGATAGGGTGATAACAGAGACTTAGCTCCTCTCATATCAGCTTCTCCTAGAGTCTTATTTTCCTCTCAGCAACTTGAAATGAAGTTGACATCATCCATTTTTTTTTTTCTGGAGGTTAGAAGCTTCCAAAGCCTGAAGAACTTAGAAGAGACATGAAGAGCCACTGGAACTCCCTCTTCCTCTCTATCTCCACAAACAAGGAGAGAGTGCCATACCAAAGGGTTTTGAGATTCAAGTTACATAACATACTATAGTTCTTTGATTAGAAAACATATAAGGCATCAGGATATCCTCTTCATGAATAGATATCCTATAATTTGAGCTAGTAAATAGCTAACATTTATATAGTATTCACCACGTGCCAAGACTTTCATTGTTAAGAGAAGAGTCAATTTTCAATTTTTGCGAATGGGTCATTAAATCTATTCTGGATTTGAAGACCTGGGTTTGAGTCCTTGCTCTGCCATGTGTGACCTGTGACTTGATACAAGTTATTCAATTTCTTTGGTTCTCCATTTCCTCATTTGTAAAATAAAGGAATTGGATCAGATGCGCCTCTGTTCTAGCACTGAAATCTATGATTGCTTGCAATATTTACACTGCCAGTACTGAGACCTAGGCGGCCAACAACTGGAAAAGTAGAATAGCTCAGTATGAACTGTTCTCTGTATGTATATGTATATTCACGCACTGGAGATGTATGCTGGTAAATGTTTTATAACTGGTTCTCAAAACAATATACCTATTATGAACTTTTAAATTCAATCTGTCATTAATATTTTCTCCATCACTTTCTTAAATCTAGAAATCAACAAAACAATAAATCAAACCTGATTTAGTTTGCTGATTTCTGAGGTATAAATTGAACGATTAGCCCTCGTGAGCTTGAGCTGGTTCAAGCATATTACTGAAAGACAGAAAAGATTTGGGTGTTATTTCTATGAGTGTCTTTGCTCTTCCATTAGTGCATATAATTGAGAGTCAACTATACTATACTAACCGTACTATTTTAACAGTTTTAAAACCCAGGAGAGGGTAATGAATCATACGATTTCAGAGTGGAAAGGAACCTCTGTAGCTGTTTAATTCAACCAATACACCTTTGAGTTATCTGCTAATATGATGAGCTTGCTATCTGTGCCCTGATCCAAGTTGTTGATAAAAAAGCTAAACTATGGGGCCAAACACAGATCTCAGGGATACTCCAGTGGAGACTTCCTTCTAAATTGACTTAAAAGGGGCAGCTAGGTGGCACAATGGATAGAGCACCAGCCCTGGAGTCAGGAGGACCTGGGTTCAAATCTGGCCTCAGACACATAACACTTACTAACTGTGTGACTCTGGGCAAGTCACTTAACCCCATTGCCTAGGCAAAAATTAAACTGAGATAGAATTATTTATTAATAACTACTCTTTTTTATCTGGTCATCCAGACAGTTCTAAAGCCATATTATATTATTGTCTGTACCACATCTCTCCATCTTTTCTATCTGAATAGACTGGGACGCTTGCATGAAATGATTTGCTAAAACTGAGGCAAACCATATCACAGAAACACAGAGTCATAGAATTTCAGAGTTGGAGGGGACATCTTTAACCATCTAGTCCAACTTATAGCTGAAAAAAAAAATGACATCTAAAAAGCAGTCATTCAGCCTTTGTGTGAAGACCCCTATTAAAGGGGAAGCCAGTGCTTCCTGAAGCAGCTCATTCCTCTTGAAGAAAACTCTAATTCTCAGGAAGTTTTTTTTTCTTACATCAAGCCAAAATTTGCCTCTTTTTAACTTTCATGCATTGTTCCTAGTTTTTCCCTCTGAGGCCAAACAGAACAAGTTTAATCTCTTTCACATGATAGTCCTTTAAAAACTTGAACTCAGTCATCATATTCCTCCTGAGTCTTCTTTCCTAAAGGTTGAATGTCCCAAGTTCCTTCAATTTTCAATATGACATGACCTTGAGACCCTTTACCATCCTGGTTGCACTGCTCTGGACTTTCTCCAGTTCACCAATGTCCTTCCTAAAAAGAAATGCCAAGAATTGGACACTATACTGCATGTGTGGTCTGACCAGAGCAGGGTAAAATACAGTTCTATCTTAACCTCATGCTTGGAAGCTCTATCTCAGTGCAAGGCAACGGCTTCTTTTATCAGTTTTATCACAGTGTAGACTCATATTCAACTAAACCTCCAGGTATTTTTTCAGACAAACTGCTTTCTAATCATGCCTTTCCTGTCTTGTACTTAACAAAGTTAATTTCTTGAATGCAAGTATAAGAATTGATAATTTCCCCCTATTAAATTTCATCTATAGCATCTCTTTGCAAACTCCTCATTTTTTTCTCTTTCTGTCTAGGTGGACTATTCAGGGCTTCTTAACCCTTTTTTTACTCATGACCCCTTTTCACATTTTGGTGGCATTCATTGACATTGCCTAGCCTGGAGAGAAGGCATGTGTGATGCAAAGTGCGCATGCTTTGTGTTCAAAACCAAGGCTACAGTGAAGTTGTGTGATGCAACATGGGCAAAAGCTGCCAGAAACAGCTTGGCTTCATTATGCATTTGATTTTGAATTAATTTTTGGTCATTGTGCATTCAGAAGCCTTTTATTGTCACCAATTTTTTTGTGACCACATATAGAGTTGCAACCCACAGTTTAAGAAGTGCTAGACTATATGATGAGGATATCCTTTTCTGCTAGAGTGTCTATTGATCTTTAATAAAATGCTTTCTATTATGCCTCTTCTCTTTGTTTCTTAGACTTCCTCATAGAAGTGTGTCTTTCAAATATATAATATTATTCCTCTTCCCTTTAATTTCCCTCCTCCCTCTTCCTTTTGCATATGGTATACCCTTCCAGAGCTATAGTCTCATGAGTTTCATCCCTCTATACTTAGGTGAAACCCATGAGGTATGAATTTGTCTCCTTGTATTAGCACCTCTAGCTTATATTGCTTGTTACTCATATTTTGTGCATTCTTTTTTAAAAAATTTACTTACCTTTTTGGTGAGACAGTTGGGGTTAAGTGACTTGCCCAGGGTCACGCAGTTAGTGTCACGTGTCTGAGACTAGATTTGAACTCGTGTCCTTCTGACTTCAAGGCCAGAGCTCTATCCACTGCACCACCTAGCTGCCCTTTGTACATTCTTATATAGCCATCTAAAGCTAGTTTTTTTTTAAACTAGTTTTTTAATTGCATTTTGTTTCATAAACTTTTGAGTTTTTCTACCTACATGGTAGCTATGTTTTATTGCAAATAGCTTGATGGATATAGATGAGCAGTTTTCTTTCTTGCCCTTCCTTTTCAGTTTTTGTTTCAAATTAGATTTGAGGCCCTAACTTACCTTTGTGACCTTATGTCCAACTTGGATCTCTGTTCATTTGCATTATGGTTAGACTCATCTATTTATTAGTTTCTCCTCCCCAACCCAGGGTCATTTGTCTCTGTGTTTTCTTGCAAGTCTTCATTAATAGAAGATCTAAGACTAGAACCTGAATCAACAGGTAGTCGAGTCAATATGCTTTGTGTTTTGGAGGATTTTTTTTCCCATGGATCGATTTTCTATATTGACATGAAATAATATATTTAGTAGGCAAACAAATTGACTGACATTTGAATGACAAAATGTATGTATGTGTTTGTCAGTGTTTTCCTTTCTACTGTGTTGCCTTTATAATTTAAAAGAAGTATTTTAATTTGTTTTACTTATACTTTGATCTCCCAATAATGGAATGTGAGGTTCTTGAGGGCAGAAATAATTTCATTTTGGTCGCTATATCATCAGTGCTTAGCATAGTAATTGGCACATAGTAGGCACTTAATAAATGTTGATTGATTGGTGGAAAAAATGTGAACTGTTCCTCAAATTGCCTATATTTCCTGAATTTTCCAACTTATTGCCTTTCTTTTGACTTTATCCTAGGTTTGATGACCTGATCTATCAGTAAGAGTGATTTACAGTACTCAGTGATTTTCTGATTGAATTGAATAACTGAGGAAAAAAAAATCTGCTTTCCTGGAGTACCTCTGGGTAGCTGTGCCTGGGGTCATTCCTAGGTATGGCCCCCCCATACCTGACCTGAACTCACATTCACTTGGCCACAATCAACTGCAGCACTTCAAGCCTGGACTATTGTAATAGCTTCCTGGTTAGTCTCCCTGCCCTGTCTCTCCTCATTCCCTTCTCTCCTACACTTAGCTACCAAAGTGATCTTCTTAAAGCTAAGGTCTGACCATGTCACACCCATATTCAGTCAACTCCAATGGTTCCCCATTTATTTAGAATCAAATATAAAACTCTTAGTTTGGCTTTTAAAGCCTTCTATAACTTTTCTCCTTCTTACTTTTCCAGCCTTTTTACTCCTCCCCCCTGTATTCTGTGATCCAATGACACTGACCTTCTTGCCACTCCTCCAACTGGAAACTCCATCTCCTGATTCCAGGCATCTTCATTGGAACTCTGTCCCTCCTCATCTTCACCTCTTAACTTTCTTGGTTTCCTTCAAGTCCCAGCTAAAATTTCACCTTTGGCAAGAAGACTTTCATGATTCCCCACAATTCTATTGCCTTCCCTCTGTTGATTATTTCCAATTTACCTTGTATTTATCTTGTTTGTATATAGTTATATGTATTTTGTCTCTCCATTAGACCACAAGACCCTTGAGGGTGGGGGCTATCTTTTGCCTCTTTTTGTATCCCTAGAACTTAGCACAGTGTACTGACACATAGTAGGTGCTTAAATAAATGTTTGTTGACTGTCTGAAATGAAATCAGCTAACCAAAGGGACTGGCAAGGGTTGTTGGAGTATGACCCCTGGTTAATGAGCAGGCTTCTGTGCAAACTCTACCTCTATCTATATCAGAAATCTAATTATGCCTCATAATTATTTCAGCAATACCACTGGGCACTGATAGTTCCTAGCTTTTCTACAGACTAAACCACAAGAAAGACTTGATGTATCCATGGATTATTAATACCTAACTTGAGGTAAAACAAATGCTTATGTGAAATAGTTAAAGTATTGCTAGAATATTTATGTTGAGTGACCAAACTACATACTTCCTGTTCAGAGTTGAGGAAAATTATTCTTTAGTATTCCAGGAAAATGTCAAGATCACTAAGTATTGTAGCATGTTGACCTGTGCTATGTGGAACAACTCTCTGTATGTTTCTAATAAAAATATACATCAGAGGTCACTTCAAACCAATGTCAAACTTAGTTAAAGGTACGAACCTCTTCAAAGTTATTGGGGATATGAACTGTAACAATAAAATGTACGTCAGTGTTAGGGATTTTTTTTTCCTTGGGTAATGGGGCTGCTGGATTTGAAAATCTATGTGGGTGTTATTCTGAATGATGGAATTCAGGTGCTTCGGTTTGTTGAATGACCTTTCATATGTGTAGCTATTTTAGAGTGGTTAGACAGCAGAAAAAGACTGGATTGGAATCCCCTCCCCCATCATTATTTCTTAATTTATAAAAGCAGTTTCATATACTCTTTCAAGTAAGAGAACTTGGCAGCAAGCGTTGAATTTGGTCTCGAGCTATTTGATCACTGTAGTACTGAGTCCGGTAGAGGAAAGTACCCGTACTGCTTCTGTAAGAAAGACCTCTACTTGAGGTTTTTTTTTTTTTCTCTACTTAAACACAAATTTGGATGCAATTTTATGAAAGACTGTAGATATACAATAAAGGAAAAGGTTTGTATTTTTTCTGGAATTTACTATAGACAAATGTTTTTTCTTCTACTCTTTACCAACACTATAGTAGTTGTGATGCAATTAGAGCTGTTAAGAAGGAATTCCAGCACCTGGAGTCAATTTCACTGGAAGATGAGGTGTCAAAGATATGACCTTTCCTGGGCACGTGATTGTTTGAGGTAATCTAGAGACAGAGGTTATGGGAGTGGTTGTCTGGGGTAGACAGTTGAGTGATGGAATACATAGAGTTCTAGGCCTGGAATACAGAAGATAAGTTCAAGTCCACCCTCAGGTATTTACTAGTGATGTCACCCTGGGCAAGTCATTTAATCTCAATCTGCCTTAGTTTCCTCATCTGTAAAATGGGGATAATAATAGTACCTACCTCCCAGGTTTTTGTTAGGGTCAAACGAAATGACAACATGTAAAATATTTTTCAGACTTTAAAAGTGCTATATAGATGCTAGTTTTTATTGTTATTAGTGTGCAATGGTGGTGGAGAGAGGGTTTGAAATTGTACTATGTTATGGAAATGCTTGTTCTATTCCATAAATTAAAAATAAAATTAAAAAAAGAAAGAAAATGGAAGGGAAGAAGTTTGCTAACTTCTTTTCTTAACCTGTGTCAGGGGGTGTAAGAGAAGGAGGAGGTGGTTTTGGAGAAGGTTTAAAGAGATGTGGTATCTTCAGGTGAAAAGCAAGTTTCAATGAGCAGCAGAAGATAGAAAGAATAAGGGAAGGAAAGATTTAGAGTCATAAATTTGAGCTGGAAGGTATCTTAGAGTCCAGAACACTAGTACAATAGTCTAGACATGAAGGAATAAGAACTTGTGCATCACCTGGCAGTATCAGAGAAGTGAGTATATACTAGAGATGTTAGCTAGATGGTGAAGTGGATAGAGCACCAGAACCAGAGTTAGGAAGCCCTTTCTTCAAATTTGCTCTCAGACGCTACTGGCTTTGTGATTCAGGGCAAGTCTCTTAACCTCTATCTGCCTAAATTTCCTCATCTGTAAAATGAAGATAAAAATGGCGCTTACCTCATAGGGTTGTTATGAAGATAAAATGAGTTAATATTTGTAAAGTATTTTCAAACCTTAAAGTGCCATATAAATATTTTTTACTACTACTACTACTACTGCTACTACTACTACCACTACTACTACTACTACTACTACTACTGCTGCTGCTGCTGCTGCTGCTGTTATGAAGGTAGAATTGACAGGATTTCACAATGATTGAATATGGAGGGCAGTGAGAAAGTGGGGAATATACCTATGTTGTGAACCTAGGTAACTGGAAAGATGATAGTGCCCTTCAGAAAAATAAGGGTATCAGGAAGAGGGGAAGGTTTGGAAGGAGTGATAATGAGATCAATTGTGGACACACTGAATTTAAGATGTCTATAAGACATCCAGTTGATATGTTCAATAGGCAGTTGGAGATGTGAAACTGGAGGTCAAAAGAGAGGTTAAGGCTGGAAAAAGAGATTTGAGAATTGTGTGATAGCATGAGTATTATATAAATATTAGGTACTATCATTAAGTATTAAAAAACTCTGTTGTGAAATAACATTTTCACACATGAGTCTGCCAATGTAGAGGATAGTATCTCACTTTGAAGATCTATTGAAATCGATGACAGAGGCCAAAAATAACCCCAGACAATTAGATGATAGTTTCTCCTTTCACAGAATCACAGTTGCAGAAATGAGAGTTGGAAAGGATCTTATCGGACATCTAATCCATCCCGTACGTCAAAGGATTTTTTTTTTCTTGGTGAGGCAATTGGGGTTAAGTGACTTGCCCAGGGTCACACAGCCAGTAAGTGTCAAGTATCTGAAGTCACAGTTTAGTCACCTGAACTCAGGTCCTATGACTCCAAGGCCAGACCTCTATCCACATCGCCACCTAGCTGCCCCCAAAGGAATTTCTACCACACATACTTGACAAGTGGCTGTTTAGCCTCCAAGGGTAGATTTCCAAGGAAGGAGAATGGAGAACCCACTACTTCTCAAGGTAACCCATTATGCTTTCAGTCAGCTCTAATTGTTAAGAAGTTTTTCCTGACATCAAGCTGAAATTATCCTCTTTGTAACTTTTACTCGTGGTTCTTGCCTTTAAAAAAAAAAGAAGCAAAATTTAGTAAATAAAGGAGTATGGCTTTCTGGGGAGAGGTGACTTCTATATATGTGTTCTAGTGAAGCTGAAATTCTTGTTTTTTGTTTTTACAGTGGGTATATACTTTCTATCCTCTAGGTTTGTCTGTGTTGTGATAAGAACTCCTTAGAGTGATTTTGGAACTTCTCATAAAAAAAGGTATTCCTCACTTCTGGGACTAATAGGTAGGAAATCTTGTGTTCTCATTCTGACTAGGTTATAGGACAACAATTACTTGGTTAAAATGCTTGTCTTTTTGGGAAAAGAATTAGTGAACCATTCTATCTCAGGGGAGGTTTGCTGAATTGTATATATGGAATCATGGCACTCCAGAATCTCAGAGTGAGAAGACAATTTCCCAACAGGTGTGTGGGCCCCTTTACAGGTGAACTTCAGGGGTGTCTCTACTCTTCCCACTGTGCTGTGTGAACTTTTGGGAGAGTGCAAGATCTTTTGTTGCTGTTTTTCTTACTATGTTATTTCATTAAATGCCTTTACTGTGACCTAATTGCATTCTTTGACTGACTGTAGAACAGTAAGCACATCAGTGGGGGCTCTTGAGTTATAATTTTAAGAAATATGGACCCACAGTTACTTTGAATGTAGGGTTGTCATCCCCTGTGTAACCCAGTCTGTACATGTGATTTTTGGGGGGGGATCCCAAAGAAGTGCTCCCCTCTTCAAGCCTTTGTTAAAGGAGTTCTGCCTCCTAAGACAGCCCATTTTATTTTTGTATAGCTCTAATTACTACACAGTTTCCCTTTTCATCAAGTCTAAATCTGTTTTTCTGCTACTCCTCCTCTTCCTTCTAGTTCTTTCCCAGGGGATTATAAAGAATAAGTCTCATCTCCTTTCCCATGACAATCCTTTAGATACTTGAAGACAGCAGCCTTAGTCCTCCATCCTCAGGTTTTTTTTTTTCTCTCCCAAACTAAACGTCCATTGTACCTTCAAATAATCCCCATTGGATACTGTTCTGAGGCAGCTCTCCATATTAATAGTCACATTTGCCTGGAGCCAATGGGAGAAAAGAGTCAAAAGATTTATAGCACATACTGCATTTATTTTCAATTATAATAAAATTCCAGTATAAATATGTGCGTATGATATATGTATATATACTATGCATTATATATACATATATATTACACACGTATATGTTGAACATGGATAAATTTAGTTTGCCCTAGTTATGTTTTCATATGGGGGTTTCACATAATCATTTCTGTATGTTCTGGAGTTTCTTTTCCTCCCCCTCCTCTCTACCTACTCCCTGCCTTCAGGCTACTGAACAACTCAGTGGAACAGAATAGAAACATGGTACAAAGAGTTTGAGTGAAAGAAGCAAAGAATCATATTTAGGCTTGATGATGTAGAGGAAAACTTGCTAATAATGAGGGACATTCCAGGTAGAATGGGTTCCCCCAGAGAATAATGAGTGCATTGCCCCATACTGGAGGTCTTAGAGGAAACACCCTCTGCCCACTTATTGGTCTTAATCAGGGATGGGTTAGACTCCATGGCCTCAGAGGTCCCTTTGAAATTAGGCTCTGTGGTTGAATCATTTTCCTTGGAAAATGACTTTAACAATTCTTAGCAATGTTGAAAACCCTGTTAGAACTCTAAGTATGGAGAACTCTAACAGCAGGACCCTGTTTCCTGTTGACTTCCTGTCCTGATGAAGTTGTGCTAGCCTAAGTGCCTGCTTAGTGTTGTTTGACCAGCAGGAAGTTTACTGTACTGTCACTCCAATAAAAGTTACTTTCAAAGGAAACTACCAGCAGCCCAGTGCTCATCTCTGTCATCTCTGGCTACCCTGATGACGACTCCTGGGACAAACTAAACGGAATGCTTTGTGGTTCTTTGATGATAGGTTACCCAAGAATAAAAAGGTTGTCACTAACAACTAAAATGGTCTGAGAAACAACTTTGTTATGTTAAAGGTCATCCAGTTTCCTCCTCAATCGTATGAGGAGGTTGAGCTAGGTGATCTCTTTAGTTCTTTCCAGCTTTAAATCCTATGGTCCTATGATATAAAGCTTAGTAAGCCAAAAGAAGGGTAGGGAGGTATAAGTGTGTGTGTGTGTGTGTGTGTGTTAGTGTGTTTCCACAGAGCAGCAAATTCTTCAGAAATCTATGTTGGGTAGGTGTTGGGTTATATGTTCATACATTTATCTCCTGAAGACCCATTTTCTCTAGTGTGTTCCCTTTAGTAGGGTGGGCAGGTGGTGTTGTCAAGAATAAAATGAAAACCCCTTGTCAAATTTTCTAAAGACCAGTTATGATCAGAAATGTGGACCCCATTGACCTCATGCCTTGTTCTATGGATGGTTGATACATTATTTGCATTGCATTGAATATTTCATTTCCAGGAGAATGTAAGCTCTTTGAGGACAACTTTGTTTTTATCTTTGAATCCCCAGCATCTAACATAATGCCTGACAAATAGTAGGTGCTTAATAAATGATTGTAGAATTGGTTTGAATATAGCTGACCAAGTTAATAGGTTTTTCTATACAAAAATAGTATTTGGAGAGGGCAATATATTTTTTCCTCTTCTTAAATCCTATTCAATTAATTTGATCTTTTAGGTGTCTAATGCAATGAAAGTTTCATAAAAACAATTTTAAAATGATCAGGCTGGGCATATCAATATTTATTGAAATACTGAAAAAAAATTCCATTGGTGTTGAGAAACTTCTGGCAAAGAACTGACATGACAATATGTATTTCACTGATACAGTAAGAGAACTCCAACAAGTAACTAACTGCACACTCTACCCAAGGCAGCTGCAGAACATCTGTAATACAAATATTCAAACATTACAGATTGTCTGTTTACAAACATAGAACAACTATGGTAAACCAGCCAAAGCCCAAACCTTTTCATTTTAGTCTGCTTTTACTAATATGTCCTGTAATTGATAAGGCAGTCATTAAGTAAATGTCTGGTTACAAAGTGGTTAACAATTAACATTGGAGAAATTGAGTTCACAAACTTTGGCAAGTTGGAGGGATTCTCAGAACCACAGACACTGACAAATTTACATTCTAGTTTATCTGCTTCTGAACTTTCTGTTCTCATCAAAATTTGACTGGTGGTTGTTGTCGCTGTTTTAACAAACCCTTCTGTCACATTCCTCTCTAGTGAGATTGTAGCGCTTTATATATAGTTAATAACACACTTATATTTGACATTTTTAAAGGTTTTAATATTCAGTGAGGAGCACTGTATTAGAAAAAATAGAATTTACAGAATGCAATGCATTTGTTTGAAATGTTAAAAAAAAAACAAAACAACTCAAAACAGAAACAATCCATAAACCCCTCACCCATGTTGTACATATATGACTGGACCCACTTTTACAGCTCAATGGTAAAACAATTGGTCTCCATATGTGACTGGGTCAACTTGGTATAACTGGAAAAAATTCATTTTTCATATGTTGGATAGCCATTTTGCTGAGCTATTTTTCTGGGGTCCTTTGAACTGTTTAGATTAGAATGAGTGGTTAAGATTGGCAGTAGAAATACAGCAAGGAGTCACAGATGTTAAACTTTGCTAAGTTTGTACCCTACTCCCAGACAAAATATTTGAGCTGAGTCATGAAGGTGATGAAATGGACAGCTTTGAAGGACTAGAGAAGCACGGACTGATGTCTTTGGTATACAATGTACAATGCTTGGAAAGGAATTTAAGGTGAAGAGCCCACCTCTCTAAGTTAAGATCACTTGAAACAGAGGATGCTACAAGTCATAAAATTTACAACAGATTTTAAATAAACTACCTTGAAGATTAGGAAGATTTACAGGCATTGAGTCAAGTGACTGATTTTCATTCATTAAGACTCTTGTATGTCCCTGAACTATATATTCTACTAACTTGAAGACATGCTACAGTAAACACATATATTTGGCTTCTTCATTCTTGGCTATATCTTATACAAAGGGGAAACTAAGGAACAATAAATTAGCATCATAATTGTCTACAGTTGAAACTATGATATACAATATAAATAAACTATTTAAAAGCCAGCAATATTTATGAGAAAAAAAATTAAGGGACTAGGAGGTTTCTTTTTTCTTTTTCTTTGTTTTTTTTTTTTTTACAGTTTCAGCAAGTGATTGTGCAGCCAATAATCTTTAAAAAATTAGAGTTTAAATGAGATTCCCTTTTGATTTTAGTGTCTCACGACATACAGTAATTAAGAACTGGTAAAAAATAATTACCAATCAGAAAGCGACATCAAGGAAACGACTGCGTTTTCGATGTGTAGTATCACGGTTCCCCCCCACAGGACCTAAAGAATGTAAACACTAGGTTTTCTTTGAATGCGAAAGTAGTAATACTTTATTTTAAACATTTCTTGATCCACACCTGCACAGTTAACTCTTGGGATAGTGAAATAAGGCAAGACTTTCATAACTGTGACTTTACATGTCATAATACTGATATCTTCATTTGGAAAGAGATTGTTTGTAATTGTCTTTCACCAATATTTGTTCTGCAGCAGACTTTGGTCTACTTAGAAATGGCAGTATCACTCTTCTTTTTGTCCTCTTTGTCCAGCTTTTAGTTACGTTCCATAGTCTTCCCCTCTCTCACCCCCACCCTCAACACATATTAAAAACAAGTCCCTTCTTTCCCACCTTTTGGCAATGTTCAATTGCTGTGAGACTAAATGATTTGATTTCCACTGGCTTTGCTTGTTAGCTTGAACAACCTAGAAATGCTCTTTGAAACCCAAGCACAGATTTTATTTTAACAATTTTTTTAATGAACTACAGACTTGATACTGAAAAGACTGATGTGCTCTAACAAGCCATTTGACACAAAAACTTTATGGATACCAGCACGTGGTGATGTCCAGATGCATCACCACTACAGCAGCAGAAATGGGTCTCCTTAAAGCTTTAGCTTTGGACCAGTTGACAAGCATGTGAAAGCATGTTTTCCTGTATCATGCTGACATAGACCAGAAGAGGGATACTGCCTCCATTTTTTTTAACAACATGTACACATGACAAAACAAACTTCAGAACATATTAAGAATGGCAAGCTAACTTATTCCTAGACTGTTCGTACTAATGGTTTGCAGGCCTGGCACGTAGGCTTTTTATGATTTGGTGGCATGGCTGATGTGTGTGTGGCCTTCCACAGGTCTTTGCTTTCCTCCTTCTTTTAAAACAGGTTTCTGCATAAAGAACACATCCATGATCACAGAAGAGAGTAGGTGTTGGGTCCTTGGAAGGTTAATACAAAGGATGCTGCCAGAAGGTGCAGCTTGCATCCTTTGGAATAGTTTTTATTCCAGCTATCTGGTGAAGGAATTCAGTGCACGCAAATCCCCCCCATTACAATAGCTTGATAGCACAGGTCAATTTGTTCCTAAATTTCTTCATTTAGTGGAGATGAGTTTAAATATACAAGAATTGTTCTGTCCTTTCCCATCTGACATGGTGATGTTGTCCACCTGCAAAGTTCATTAAGTTTCAATTGTAGTGTCTTATATTCCTTTGGGGATGTGTAGCATTTGATTCACAGTTTGCAATACAAATACCCTGATACATCACTTATTTACTATTAAGTATTTGATTATTATACCATTTTCTCAGTGTCTGAAAACCAAGTTTTTAATTAGTGTTGCTTGGAGCAGTTCAGAGTATTTCTTTTCCTTTTTTTTCAGCTTTTTTTTGAAAGCAGAAATAAGCTCTTAGGGGGTGGGGGAGAATTTATGCTCTCTTTGCATGCAGCATTTCAATGAGGAGGTTATTACATGGCACATCCCCATTCAGGTGTTTGTAGTAGAGGTATTCTTCAGCCTGCATACTGATGGCCCGAATCTCTGGTAGCCGGAGGAGAAGCTGCCCAAACTTGTCTGTCTGTTGTGGGTAGTTGCACATTGTGTAGTCCAGCAATGCAGCATTCACTTGTTCTTGAACCCCTTCCACCAGCTGGAAGTTCTCAAGGTTTTTGACATCTGGGTTGAAAAAAAAAAGAAGTCACACCATTTCAATTGCATTTTAATTCCTGTTTACCAAAGCCTTGTGTTCAATTAATGGGTGTATTTTCCTCCTGACATAAAGCATACTTTACATGCTGCTGAATATTCAGTAAATCCCACTCACCAGGCTTCTTGGGGAAAAAAGGATCACAAAAGAAGTGGAGCAGAGTATCTTGTTGAAATTCTGCATATACCTCAAATCAATTAGACACCAATGGATTTTGAGCAAGGTCAACTCTTTTCATATCTTACAAAAGGGAAAGGTTTGTGGATTCCTAAAGTAGAGAGACCATAATATATTGCCAGCAAATGAGTCCCCAGAGAAAGACCCATCTTAACCCAGTATATTACACAATTCATATAATTCTGTATTAATTTTTCTGACCCAAGGTGAAATCTGTGTCCAGGGTATGATGTAGTTAATTCTAATAAAAAGTGACAGGGTTCTTGTTTCTGTTTGACATTTTCTAAATGATTCTGAAAGCCTTTGACTTGTCTAACCCATGCTAATGAACCATCTGGTACACTCCAGTGACTGCCAACATAATCTTCCCTACGAGAAACTCTCTAAAATATATATCTTGGTGACTAATGATCTTTGCAAAATGAAAGCTTTGTCCTTTCGGCAAAATAACAGGACAGGACAGTGCCCTTTAACCTAATACTGGCTTCTCCATTTCTCTTTGAGCACCTCAGCATTCATGTAGGGAACGTGGGCCCTGGAAGTTCATTTTGCCTTAATCCAAGTGGCCATCTATAGTTGTTTTAGGGCATCTCTGCCTTAGGGGGACACTATAAATATTGAAATAAAAGAGTAAGACTAGCTCATTGAAAATTTCTTTGATGAAACACCACTTCTGTTGTTTATTTATGCAAACAGCACCCCTTGCATCCAGTGTGTACATAGTATGCAGATACATGTAGTTATACACACATGCAAATAAATCCAAACATGCATGCGTGTGAAGTAAGCAGATGCAGACCCTTTCTCCTTCCAATTACACAAAAATAAATAGGAAAGAGTTAGGGTGATCTGATCCTGAGGCAAGATCAGTGGGGCTCTTATTGAAAGCTGAAATGCACAAAATCCAATCAACTCTGTTAATGGTTGTCAAAGGAATCATTACTCTCTCATACACGATTTTGCATTATATACCATTAAATTCATGTCTGTGTATGTATATGTGTGCATTTAGTTTTCTCTGTATCCATACACAACAGGGTTGGTTTACAGTTGCTGGAGAAATGTGTCTAGAATGATTTGGGTGTTTACATTTTTAGCTATAATTTTGCATCAATGTGCCCTCCATCCCCTTTCTTCAACTCTCCACCTCAAATTAAAAACAGTGAGGGAATTTAGTAGTAAGGTAAATAAACATAAGTAATGTGAGATGCAGAGTTGATGTTTATTTCAAAGCCAGGATGGTAGGATCAAATATGTTGTCTAAGTGGAATAATGAGATCCTCAAATAATCACTGACACAGAGTCCACTATTGCGACGGCTGCACCTCAGTATGGTATTTAAACTCCACAGACAAGTATCAGAGTGCATTGTCAGGATAAAACCACTGTATTAAATCATCAGATAAGATATGTGAATGGGTTTTGCAGACCTTAAAGTGGACCATAAATATGTTATTCCTACTCATTCTACTTTCAGTTTATCCAGATACACAAAAGTCACTCCTTACTCTAGAATGCAATTCTCCAGAAGTAGAGACATAAAACAGTATTTATAATTCTTCAAAATGCCAGGAAGCCTGAAGAATTCTCACACCTACATCCCTTACTAGAGACAAATGCACATAATTGTACTCAGCTAACTCCAGCAGATCAAAAAAGATATTTTCAAGATTCAGATGCCTTTCTGATTATGAATGATTCCCTATACTATTCTTTTTCTTTCAATTAAATATTTTCTTCTTGATTATATATGAATCCTCAATTCAACACATAATATGAAATTTGTGTACAGTTTTTTAAAGACATATTTCATTCTTCATTAATTGCAAAATGAAACCTCTCATGCATTCTAGAATTAATCATCTTACATTTGGTTCCTCTGTGCAGGCAAGGCTGTAAAGATTTAATTTTTCTAAGTATGAGTGTTTTCAAAGACACACCGAAGGTATACTTGGCTAGCTACTGTCAAATGTAAGTGATAAAGGAAAAAAAATCCTTGTTAGTATATTGCTGCTCTCAGTATAATATAAATGGCTCTCCTTGGGCTCTTGACGCTAATATTACAAGCAGGTTCTGTAATGCTTATCAAGTCTTGCTTTGCTGATCACTGATACAGGACAGTCACATGACACGAGAGTAGAAGGTGTAAATGTGATTTTGAAATCCTGAAATTTCCAGCTGAAGTTCTGATTCCCTTCTCAGAAAAATTCTTTGCTCTACTCTTCACCCATCCTACAGGAGACAGGATTTGACTAACTTTTAAGAACCGTCTGTGGGAGGATATAAAAGAAGACAAGTAACATCAAATGCTACAGTGACTTTGAAATGAGTTACTTTTAACGATAAAGTGAAATAATGGTTTATGTTACAATGAAAGAAGTTCTCACAGGCAAGACAGAGAACAATGGTCAAATGGGTGACTTGGGAGGGTGTCGGAATTTGTTCAGTGGAACATGTGAGATAAATGAATAGTGGCCTATTTAAAAGTGAGCATTTGAAACATGTTTTCTTTGACAAATGTAACTCTGAGAATCAGTTGTGCATTTGGGGGAGGGGGGACAGGTTTCATGCCAAACTTAAATTCACACAAAAGAAAACAAAAGGACCCCACTAGTACATAAACCCTAGGTTTAGAAAATTATTTACTAATAGGCATTTGAAAAACCTATTTTTAAATTTTTGTTTGAACATCAGCTGACAAGCTGATCAGGTCTGGTAATTTTACTTCCAAAGCCTGAGAAAGTATTCAATTTCTCCTTCTTTTGCAATCAATGAGCACTTTTTAAGTGTCTAATATTTGTCAGGTACTTTACTTTCACATCATTACTCGAAGAGAAACATGCAATTTCTGTCCACTGAAATTCTCTTCATTTCAATTTCCACTGAAATCCTTTGGACCTGAGCTCATGCACAACTGCGTGTCTTCACTCCTAGGCAGTTGCCATGGCTTTTCTGTTACCGATAATAAGAATCATGGAACTAACTGTACCATACAGGCATGTTGACTGAATGTACTCTTTGGTTGTTTCTTTCTATGTCTCCACAGGCTAAGGGAGTTGGGATTTGAAGCATCCATCCCAACGTTCAAGCAATCAGGGAAAAGAGAAAAAAAACGGCTTGCTCTTGATTCTGAAGATTATTTGATTACAAGAATTAAATTTGTTGGATAACTACTTTCTTCCTAACTTTATCTGGATAGAAATAAGCTCATGCTACACTCAATTAAATGTCTGGAACAGTTCTTGTATCATTTGGGAAGAAGAGAAATATGACTATTCCTATCTTGTAAGAATAAGATGTAAAAAATTTTCAATTAGGGCTTCTTGGAAAATTCTGTATTTTACATAATAGATTCATTCCTGAAAAGTTGCTTATAAATCAAAATTTTATAAAACAGACTTAAAATGCAATGGGGCAATCTACTCTACTGATGTCCTCCTTCAAGGCCTCATCTTGGGTTTGAGGTGGCTCTGTGTTCTCAAGAGTGATGCACAAGTGTCTATCAATCAATCAATCAATTATTCAATCAATTGCTATGTAACATGTTGGGCACCTGAGACACAAAGACAAAAATCTAACAGTTCCTGCCCTCAAAGAACTCACAGTGAATAAGGGGGAATAACACATACACAAATAAGCAAAATAAATATAACTAGGTTCTGATTAGTGCTAATAACTAAAGGTACATTATTTAAATTTCCATGATATGGTTCCATTATTTACCATAATTATTTACAAAATATATTTATTTACGAAAATTATTTGCTGTTATTTACCAAATGTATTTATCAGATTTTACATAATTATAACTTTGGGAATTTGAATTCATAATACCATTTCATGGGATTCATTATTCTCACTAATCAGTGCCTGGCTGTACATATTGCTAAGTAACTTTTAGGAGAGGGCATTAACAGCTATGGGATTAGGAAAAATCTCAGGTAGGATGTGACATTTGAGTTAAATTTTGAAGGAAAGTAGGGATTAATTTGAAGAGGTGAGAAGTAAGAGCAGTGTATTCCAGACTTGGAGGAAAACCTTTGCAAAGGCACAGAGATGGGAAATGGTATGCTGTGATATGTGAGGAACAAGCAAGAAAGTCAGTTTGACTCAACCTGAAGGTTATCTGAAGGGGAGGAATGTATAATAAAGGCAGCTGGGTGGTGCAGTGGATAGAGTGCTGGGCCTGAAAGTCAGGAAAACATCTTCCTGAGTTCAAATTTGACCTTAGACACTAGCTGTATGACTTTTGGCAAGTCATTTAACCCTGTTTGCCTCAGTTTCCTCATTTGTAAAATGAGCTGGAGAAGGTAATGGCAAACCACTCCAGTATCTCTGCTAATAAAACCCCAAATGGGATTACAAAGAGTCAAAAGTGACTGAAAAACAACCGAAAATGTATGATAAAGCTGGAAAGGAAAGTTGGAGCCAAATGATAAAGAATTTTCAATGCCAAATAGAAGACCTTGTCTTTGATTCATAGGGAGCTATTACAGTTTATTGAGCAGAGAAGCAACATGGAAGAGTTTTGAGTGGTGAACTGTATATTTATTGCCCCGGTTTTGTTGTTGTTCTGTTGTTTCATTTGGGTCCGATCCTTTGTGACCCATTCTTTTTTGGGTTTTCTTGGCAGAAATACTGGAGTGATTTGCCATTTCCTTCTCCAGCTCATTTTATAGATGAGGAAACTGAGGCAAATAGGGTTAAGTGACTTGCCCAGGGTCACACAGCTAGTAAGTACTTGAGGCCGGATTTGAACTCAGGCACTCCTGACTCCAGGCCCTATACTCTACCCACTGTGCCACCTAGTTAGCTGCCCTTGCCCAAATTAGTCTAGATAAAATCAGAGGTACTTACCAGCAGACTGACTACAGACTGATTAATTGTTTTGGCTGTGGCAACTCTAAAACTTCATCCAGTAATAAATAGAATGACTGTGATTTGTGTTGGTGGAAGGCATACCCACACTAACAAAGGAACAAATCATGGACGTTTTGAAGAAAGGGACTCCTGTTAGTCAAAGGAATCCCCAAAGTAAATGCTTTTGCATGATGAATCATCTCTGTTTACCTGTTTCAAAGAAGTGGATTTTTTTTTTTTGCACATAAGTTTTGAGTAAAGTGCTGTATGTGCACTAACATGCACACTGACAATTTCAAGTGGTTCCAAAATCACCTGGAAATTACCCAATTCAGATTCTTTGGGGTGGATCAGTGTAGAATGGCAGCTTGTGTTGGAAAAATTTTGACTTTCAACTCTCATCTAGATGGCACGTAAAACCTTAAAAATATGAGGAACAAAGTGCTGCCCCACAGATAGCGTCTCTAGTAAGGTGGTTTTGAATTTAGTTTTTTTTTTTTTAGCTTTCACTTCATCTCCCCTAGAATCTAACAACTCTAAGCCTGCATGCTTTGGAATTATTATTAACATACAAATCACAATAATATTGCACTTACATAACGTTTGCAAAGCAACACATATTATCTCATTTGTAACTCACAATAACCATGGGAGATAGGTGCTGTTTTATTTCCATTTAACAAAAGGGAAACTGAGGTGGAAAGAGATGAGATGACTTGCCCAGGATTACATCAGTGAGTATCTGAGTCAGGATTTCAACCCAGATTTCCCCCTCTCTAGAACTGCTAACAGGACAAGATTGGATGTACCCCCTTTTGTAGAAGTTGAAAATGCTAATGATTCCCTTTAAATTGTCCATATTCCAAATCAAGTCCCTGTGGCATTAACCTTTTAATGGTTTCTGAGATCCTTAGGAACCATAACTAATCTAGAAAAGGATTCCAGCAGGAGGAGAAATTCTCAGAGGAACTGACAATGGATTGTTTGAGAAAACAAAAGCATAAATTCTGGAAAAATAATTATATTGTGGTGATTCCTTAGAAAAATAAATTTAAGGGCTGATGAGCAGTCAGTGTACAGTTTCCATTTGATACTGCGGTGTATCACATCTGGCTTGGGGAATGAGACTCATGATCACGAGAAGCAGTGATTTATTGATTTTTGCAGGACCCAAATCCTCCCAAGCCTGCATGGAAGTTTTTTTTTTTTTCCCTTTCTGCAGCATCACAAATTCTCTTGCACTTAGGGCTTTGCACATTCTTTTGAATTTTATGTATGCTCTATTTAATACAAATTGAAAGCATAGATTGTTGAACTATAACATTACACATTCGAAGTTATAAAGGTTAGAAATTGTCCGTAAGTAGAAATAGGCACCCACACACCAATCTCTACAACCTTTAAATTTTGATGACTAGAAAGAGCATTTTGTGTTGCTACTCTAGGTAACAATTCCTTATCATCTATTCTACTTTATTCACTCAGGGACTAATTACCAACTTTTTACATGAAACAGCCTTACTATGAGCTCACAGTGGGGCACGCAGATTTTTCCATCCTTATTGGAGAGTAAACCCTTAGGTCTTCTTGAATATATTACATGTTTTACAAGGCATTGTACTAGCTCTTCTGCCATGCATGGAATTTATGTTCTCTCTGAAGATGAAGACACTTTTTTTTTGGCTCCAGAGGGGTCAGTAGCAGCATTTTTCTTGCTGGCACAGCCTGTAAATATGCCCATTCAATGCACTTTTTTTTCAGGGTTGGAACCTCCGTATTGAAACAAGGACCTCTAGACTGAAACTTCTCAGAGTCTCAGCTGAAAAAGACAGATGCATAATTCATTTAAACATATATGTGTGTGTATACATACATACGTATATGCATATACACAAATTTTCCAAAAGTGTAATATTTTGCTTTGCCCATCTAAAAAGTGTATGTCATAGAATCATAAGATATCAAGTTTCAAAGGAACTTTCAGAGGCAATCTCATCCAACCTGTACAAACAGAAATCTCTACTTATCGTTTACAAATAGTCAGTCTCCATTTTGAAGACTTCCAGGTAAGAGGAGTCCATTGCCCCCCAAGACAGCCCAATTCTTTTGGACAACTATAATTGTTAGAACTCCCCCCTTCCCCCCCCCCCACCAGCCCCTGACATTGAGAAGAAATCTGTCTCTCTGCAATCACTGCTTCTTGTTTTACCATGTGGGGCCAAGCAAAAGAAGTCTAATCCCATTTCCTCTTGACCGCCCTTGAGATACTTGAAGATAGCTATCCAGTCTTCTCTCATCCTGATGAAACCTCACTGGTTCATCATGATTTATAGTCCTCTCATCACCCTGGTCATCCTCCTCTGGGGATGCCCTAGTTTTTCGACTTTTTCAATCTTCTTCCAATAAGGAGGTCAGCAATGAATATAATGTCCTCAGTATGGTGCCACCATGGTAGAGTATGGTAGGACCAGTCAACAAGCATTTATTAAGCACCTACTACAGGCAAGGTATTGTGCTAAATGTTGGGGATACAAACGAAGGCAGAAGACAGTCTCTGCTCTCACAGTCTAATGGAGAAGACAATATGCAAACAATTACATACAAACAAGATCATAGAGGATAAAATGGAATTAATCCACAGAAAGAAAACACTAGAATTAAAGACCATTACCTCTCTTATTCTGGATATTACTTATCTGTGAATACAGTCCAAGGTTGTGTTGAAAATAAGCTCTATAATGTATAAAGACAGTGAAGCTTTTTTTTTCTTCCTGAGACTTTCAGAAGAATAAGATATGACAAATAATAATTTGTCCCTAGAGAAGGCTCACTGATTTGACAACTCCTAAAGTGGGAGAGAAATGCCATGACGTTGCTGTAAGGACCTGGATTCTAATGTTAAAGAGTGGTTGTTCTGAATAAATTACGTAAATACTTTCCAGGGAAGTAATTTTTCCATTCTTTTTTTGTATGTGTGTGTGTGTGTGTGTGTGTGTGTGTTTGCTGAGTAATGTTAGTTCTATACTCTTGAAGTGTTGTTCTCTTTTCTTCTTTTTTTGGGGGGGGGAGTGGTGTATTGAAATGTGATTTCATTGACATAGGGAACTCCTAGCATGGAAGTTTGTCTATCTCTCTACCAATTCTGATTTCAGAAATTTATATGTAACTTATTATTTTATTTGCCTGAGGGCACTAAGAGGTTAGATGATTTGCCTAGGATCACACAATGAGAGTGTGGTGCAGTAGATAGAGCACTGGATTTGGAATCAGGAAGACTAATCTTCCTGAGTTCAAATCTGGCCTCAGATCTTTATTAGCTATGTGACCCTGGATAAGTCACTTAACCCCATTTGCCTCAGTTTCTTCATATGTAAAATGAGCCAGAGAAGGCAATGGTGAATTACTCCACTATCTTTGCCAAGAACACCCAAATGAGGTCACAAAGAGTTGGACATGACTGAAACAATTGGATAAAAATAGCAACAACAATAGAATAAGTATGTGTCTGAGGTAAGGCTTGAATCCAGGTTTTTCTGAGTTCAAGGTTATCTCTCTATTCACTTCACTGTTCTTCCCTTGCTATTGTCGCTCCATATATCTATTTCCAATCAAATAGAAGTAATTTCAGATAGTCTTTAATGATTAGGCCAAAGCACATACATGTGCTTACATACATGGCTTATTCCTTCATTTCATAACAAAGCTACACACTCAGAGCTTCAAATATACATGTATAATGTCCTTTGGATTAAAAATTCTGCTGTAGGGGCAGCTAGGTGGCTCAGTGGATAGAGCACCAGCCCTGAAGTCAGGAGGACCTGAGTTCAAATCCAGCCTCAGACCAAACACTTGACATTTACTAGCTGTGTAACCCTGGGCAAGTCACTTAACCCCATTGCCTAAAAAGGAAAACAAAAAGCAAAAAAACAAAAACAAAAATTCTAATGTAAATCATTTGTGTGTAACCTATCATCCAGTTCTTCCAAGTGCACTGTCAGTAAATCCCAAACCCAACAAGACAAAGTAGCCCCTGGCAAGAGCAATGTGTGTAATTGACCTTTTGCTCTATGTGCTATATTCCTTCCACGCTGATTGCTTGGCCAACCAACCTTCTGTTAATGACTTGGCTAGGCTGGTGTTCAGGTGGTAGCCCCGCACTCTGTCACTGGGCTCTTGCTTGCAGCTTTCCTTTCTTGGTAGGATCTTACAGAGCCCTACTTCGGCTGTCATAGCCTTCAAAAACCCAGGGTCACTTCCATGATACAGTAAAGAATCAGAGAAATGATATGATCATCAAATGGAGAAAATTCACAGAATGTTAGAGTTGGAAGTGATCGAGAAAGTCAATTCCCTCATTTGACAGGGGAGGAGGCTGAAGTTGTGGGTGGGTTAGTTTCTTACCTAATGTTACAGTTAGTGGCAGAACTGGGATCAGAACGCTAGTCTTCTATTTCTCAGGCTAATGACTTTTCCATTCAACCACTGTGCTTTTTTTTTTTTTTTTTTTTTTTTTTTTTTTTTTTTTTTTATTTTTATTTT
>NW_020954687.1:3610222-3612054 GCF_900497805.2 Vombatus ursinus
GAAACCATAGATAAAGCATTATAGATCATTACTATTTTTTTGAGAGTTTTCATGCAATTTCATCTCCTCAACACTAATATATCAAATATTTCTTTGAAGTTTGATGTAGTAATGTCAGTTTTGATATTTGACATAGCTGATGGTCTAACTGCGCCAGAGCTCAATCTTTGATCATTCAGAAGGAACTGCAGGATTCAGGCAAAAATGTTGATAATAATTGAGAGGTGAGATAGCATGTCTAGTGGATGGAACTTGGACCAGAAGTCTAGAGACTTGGATTATAGGCCTGGCATTTTTACCGGTAGTCTCTGTAACCATGGAAAGTCATAATTGCTCTAGACATCAGTTCATTTATTTACAAAATGTAGGCAATACACTTTTTCTGACTACCTCTCAGAGCTTTTGTGAGAATTGTAGTGTCTTAGAGGTGGAAAGGATCTGAGAAATTACCTTGTTCCATCTGTACCTGACTTGGATACCAGCCAAAGAAACCTCAACCCCTCAGAGTCCCCCACAACCTTGAAGGTAGATACAGCTGGCGTAGCTCTGGGGAAACAACCCACCAATGGGAGTGGGATTGGGAGAGCAGTTCCAAAGCTTACATATGCTATAGATGTAATGTACAATTTCTATTATTGGGAGGACAAAAGTATTATATTAATAGAAGATTATATTATATTATATTGAGGATTATATTATTAATAGAAGATTACATTATTATAATTATATATTTGGATTCCCAGTGAAGCTGAGAAGTCTTGATTAATATTGGTAAATGTGGTGTTATGTTGTAGAATTTGTTGTATGTTGAGGGTTTTTTTTTCTTTTTGGTTTGATTGCCCAGTGCTTATCCCACTGCCTAGTACACATTAGACCTTTAATAAATGCTCATTGGTTGATTTTTTTGCTTTTGACCTCCAATTCCATTGGTAAAGGGAACTGCAAACCTGAAAACTATCTGCTGACGTACAGACAAAACTTATTGATCTATCAATCAATAAGCACCTATTATTGGTCAGGTACTGTGCCAGTCACTTGGTAAACAAGGACAAAAATGAATATTCTCTGCCCTCAAGAAACTTACATTTTATGAGGGGAGACAACATGTACACATTTAAGTATATATAAAATGAATCTGTAACTCAGACTTTTAGAGAGTCATCTATTGTCCATGGGCACACAGCTACTATGTGTCTGAGCCAAGACTAGATCCCAGGTCTTACTGATGACAACGTGGACATACTATCCACTAGGCCTTCTACCTCTCATTGTATGTTGACTGTGTATTATCATGAAGGGTAAATACAAGTATTTGAGCCTATTTTATTCCACACAGATATGAAACTCTCAAGGTACAAGGTGCGTTATTTTCTTTTTTTTAGGTAATTGGGGTTAAGTGGCTTGCCCAGGGTCACACAGCTAGTAAGTGTCAGGTGTTTGGTCTGAGACCAGATTTGAACTCAGGTTCTTCTGACTTCAGGGCCAGTAATCTATCCACTGAGCCACCTAGCTGCCCCCAAGGGTAAATTAATTTTGAAGCCTGGAGTCATAGATGGTATAGCTTTCCCTGAACTAATTTTCATGTAAAGGTAAAAAAAGAATTTAAGTGCTAAGTGGGAAAAATGATGAAAAAATTCTTACAACTTAATCAATGCAGACAAAATGTAAGCTAACTTTTTTAAACTATTTAAGAAATCTCTACCTGAACACTGCTACATGATCTCCTATTGGGTATATGCTATGGAAAATGAAACTTCATACCATCTTTTCTAGATTATAGGTGCTGTACACATACACACACACACACACACACACACACACACACACACACA
>NW_020954687.1:3612075-3625138 GCF_900497805.2 Vombatus ursinus
GATGTTGTTGGCTACTGACTAAATCTAGAATTAATAACAATAATTACAATTATAATGCAACTTTGCATAGTGTCCCAAAAGTCTGAGGGCAGTTTTAAACTATTAAAACTATTTAAACTATTAAAACTGCCCTCAGACTTCTGGGACACCATCTATGACACTTTCACTCATGACAACCCTGTGAGCTAGGCAGGCAAGTAATATCATCCCCATTTCACAGATGAAATAACTGTGCTCAGAGATGTTACAGTACTTACCCATGGTCACATGGTAAGTGTCAGAGCCAGAATTTGGATGAAAAATCTTGCATTCTTTTCATTATATTATGCTATTTCTCTATAAATGTAACTCATCCTGTGCTTTAAGCCTTAGAAAGTGCTTTTTTTGTAACAACTTTGTGAAGTAGATAGTAAAGATACTACTTCACAAATAAGAACATTTAGTTTTGAGGGGGTTAAGAGAATTGCCCAGGTTTCTATGTCTTATAAGTGGGTTGAGCCTGGACTCAAAACTAGTGTTATTGTGACTTCACTGTGGTGCTCCCCCTCATGAATAATGTTTATCAAATTTTTTTTGGTAGGCTTGAATATGGAACAAGATTGGGTGCAAATTTTTATCCTTGTTTCCATTCTGACTTTAGTTAATATCAAGCTAATGTCAACATTATCCAGCCCTAGATGATGAGTCAGGTTTGGGCTTTAGCTCAGATCCATCCGCAAAACCACATGTACAGTGAATTTAATATTTTAAGGACTGGTGATTTTGTTAGAGGCATTTATTTAACTAAAGCCATTAAAGGGTCCTCTAAGCTTTGACAAATTACATCTGGGAATTGCTGTGTCTAAAAAAGTCATCACTGTGTGAAGAACCTCTCCATACTTAGCTCAGCTGGTCTTAGGACTACAAACATTTGGTCTAGTCCTAGGGGGGTGCCTGAAGCCTTTCCAGATTGGTAGCACCTGCCAAAGCTCATATTCCTATTGGCATAACCTTTGAGAACTCAGGGTTATAGTTACTCCCTAATAAGGTATAAAAGTGGGACTTTAGGGGACGTTATACAATGTTTACGTAGAGAGAAAGCATGGTGTAGTGGGTAGAGCATGAGTCTTGAAGGCAGGAAGCCCTGGGTTTGAATTCCATCTCTGACACACTCAGTTTCTTGAAAGAATGGACAGTTTCATTTTTGTCCAGGTATTTCCTGTACCTAGCACACAATAGTAGCCTAATTAATGCTTGTGATTGGTCATGTGACTTTGGATAAGTTACAGAACCACTGTGAACCTCAGTTTCCTCATCTGTAAAATGGAAAAATTATGGCGTCTTTCTCATAGGGCTATTAGGAGGATCTATTCAGATAAGCAAATCTTAAAGTACGATTATATATGTATATACATGTACATATATTACATATATACATATGTTATACGTGTGTATATACATATCTAAATATACACACATACATATATACACATATGTATATATGTGTATATATGTATGTGTGTGTGTGTGTGTGTGTGTGTGTGTGTTTGTTGTTTGGTAGTTTCAGTTGTGTCCAACTCTTCTTGACCCTCTTTTTAGGGTTTTCTTGGCAAAGATACTGGAGTGGTTTGCCATTTCCTTCTCCAGCTCATTCGGTAGATGAGGAAACTGAGGCAAACAAGGTTAAGTGACTCGTCCAGGGTCACACTGCTAGTAAGTGTCTGAGGACATATTTGAACTCAGGAAGATGAGTCTTCCTAATTCTAAGCCCAGTACTCTATCCGCTGTGTCACAAACACACTCACACACACATGCGCACACACACACAAACCTCTCCTAGACCATTGCCTCGTTGTAGTGGAGAGACTTGCATAGCTGTATGAGCTATGCCGTGCAGGATTACCCAAGACAGACAGGTCATAGTGGACAGTTCTGACAAAAGGTGATCCACTGGTGAAAGAGATGACAAACCTCTCCAGTATCTTTGCCAAGAAAATCCCATAGACAGTATGACTTTTGGAGATAGTGGAGGACAGAAGGGCCTGGCTTGCTATGATCCATGGGGTCATGAAGAGTTAGACACGACTAAATGACTAAACAACAACAATGCTTGAGTGTGTATATGTGTGTGTGTATGTATATATGTTGCCTTGGAAGAAAATTATTTTTCTTCCGGTGTGTGCTCCTTGGGTAGAAGAATATTTCTGCAGGTGATTTCCCAAGTATTAATGGGAGAGAGAACTTAATGCTGTAATATCTAACAAGAATACCTGATTTAATTACAAAGAATATTTGAGATGATAAGATCACCTTCCAAGCTTCAATACATATATATATGTATACACACATACATATATATGTATATATTGCTAATTTGGGGGACAACTTTTTCCATGTCACAATGATACAGAATACAAAATACTGCAGGTTCCTACAGTATTATATTAATATTTCAGCCCAAATCAAGGAATGTCCCTCAAAGTAGCATGTGTTAGAGCACTGAACTGAGAGTCAGAAAAACACTTCATCTTATTTCTCATTTTCTTTCTCTGTAAAATGAGGGGACTGGAGAACATTGCTAAGATCTCTTCCTAATTTGCCATTCTGTACCTATGGTGGGACTGTGAAAAGAAGGAGGAAAGGAATGGCAGAAATTATGGTCTATGGATGTAAAGGAATGGTATTACTGTGCCATAAGAAATGCTAAGCACAAGACATTTAGAAAAACCTAGGAAAACATATATGAACTGATGCAGAGCAAAGATATCAGACCTAGGGAAATTAGAGAACCAAATCCTATAATAATTCAAATGAGAACCACACTAAAAGAGGATAGGAACTCAGATCAAATGCTATGCTTGATATCTGTTCCAACTGGCAGATGTCACAGCATATTTCCATCCTTTTGGTAGAGAGGTATTGGTAGGCTAATATGGAATATTACATATGCTGTCATGGTTGCTACATCAGATGGTTTTGCTTAAATGATGGTTTGCTTTTTTCTTGTTGTTGTTATAAGAGAGAGTACCAGGAGAAGGGGATTATTTGGAAGTGATAGTGGCACAAAAAACTAAAATGCATTAATAAGAAAAAATAGAAAGTAAAAATCCAAATCCAAATCAATGTCTGTATTGCAGTAATATTTAGAAATAGTTGTACTACTCTGTGATCCCATATCCTTAGGCCTATGACTTTTTATGCCCACAAGTATCCACTCCTGTTTTTGACTGATGTATCTGGATAAATCACCTGAATTCTTTTAAGTGTCCATTTGGTTTAAACTACAAATTACACTGCTTTTTTGCTACCTTTTGTTTCCTATATAGCCACAGTTGATCTTGCCATTGGCCATTGCAATTTGGCAAGTGAATTAATTGCATTCCTGTGTAGTTTGAACTCCCCACACTTAGAATTCTAGTAAGTATATGAACCAGGCATGTAGATCCTTCAAAGGGAGCCCTACATTTATCATGAGAGGCTGAATTTAATCATTGGTGAAAACCTTTAAGGCTCATACTCTGCTATGTTCCGTGTCTTTTTAGTGAATGAACAAGATATATAAGATTGGAATCTCAAAGTCCAGAATATAAGTACTTAAATATTTTGACAATAGAATCTTAGTCTTGGTTTGTTTCTATTAATGAGTTGGAATTTGTAGCTTGATTCACATGATTTCTTCCCAATTAACTAAAGTTTTTATTTTTTCCCTCTCCCGTGTTTCTCTTTCCTATCAAATCCACGTCCGATTCTATTTTGGTTGAACAGGGGTTTGTTTTGAAACAGAATGAATGCCGAACCCCTGCTGTGTGTTGTTCTTTGTTGGCAGGGCTATCCAAACAGGAATTAGGGCTGTGTGTTGCAATCATAACCCTGAGTGTGTGTGTGTGTGTGTGTGTGTGTGTGTGTGTGTGTGTGTCTTGCTAAAATGCCTCCAATTCTGCATGCACAGGAATCATTTTGCTTCAGTATTTTCTGGATGATCGACACTTGGCCAACTCATAGACAACTGAGTCCCATCTACTATAGGTTTCCTAACAGTTGGCTTACGTTAAGGTCAGGAAATAATTTGTTCAGTTGGATGCAACCATTAATACACATCTCCAAATAGAGACCTCTCAGTAATGGCTATTCTCTTTTAAGAAATCCTGATTATTTCCCTTATGAATATTAGTGCTAAAATAAGAATTTTATAGTCATATATGGTGTCATTTAAAATTTCAAGACAAGATGTCCAGGACCTAATCCTTGAAGTTTTCCACCAGAAAAGCTCTTGTTGAAAATCAGGGGGAGATTCTTCTATGCAAAATCGACTGGGTCAGTCAGTCAACATTTATTAAGTATCTACTTCATGTCAGGCACTGTGCTAAGTGCTAGGGATACAAAGAAAGGCAAAAAATAGTTCCTGAACTCAAGAGACTAAAGGAAGAGACAGTACATAAACCACTATGTACAAACAAAATATGTTCAGGATAAACTGGAGATAATAACATAGGGTAGGCACTAGTGTTAAGGGGAATCGGTAAAGGCTTCTTGTAGAACATTGGAGGGATTTTAGCTGAGATTAAATGCCAAAATGGAGATGAGAAGGGAGAGAATTTCAGATATGGGTGACAGTCATTGAAAATACCTGAAGTTGGAAATGAAAGGTCTTATACAAATATTTTTTGAACTAGATAAATTAGGTCTGAATTCCATGGCAGTTTCCAAACATTTACTGAATGCAGATTTTCATTTTTAGTTTGCATTAGTTTACAATGTAAAAGAAAAGGCAGATTCCCAAAATTTTGTAGACAGGAAATTCTCTCCCTCCCTTCATTTCTGACACTTTCACAAATTATTCACTATATTATTCACTTCAGCTCAATTTTAGACAAGTTACTTAACCTCTCATTATTCTTAGGCAGCTCATTAATACTAAAAGGTGAATGGAAAGATGCTGACTTGCATTGGTAGAGGAAGTTTCCTTACCACAGAGTTTCCCTATTCTAAAGAAATCACACATCCAGTTATTTTGGTTTAGTCAAGAACCAAGATGTGACTGAAAAACAAAAACAAAAACAACAACTAACAACTTGGTTAAATGCTACGTAGGATAAAAGAGAAAAATAGGCATCAATTTTTTTCTTCACTAAAATACTGTCAAGTATGGGAGGAAACACTGGAAGTAGGGTAAATAATTTAGAAAAGAACAAGTCAGAATCTAGCTAGCCCAAACAGAAGGAATTGGTTATTACTCACACATGGGTAACAATTTCTGGTGAAAAATAAAACACGAAAACAGCCTAGCTGTGCCATAACCCAGAGAAATAATAACCAATGAGCTTGTTTTGTGACACGTCAGTTTTAAAGTACAGTGTTAACAAAACATCTGCTTGCCTCTTGGTTTCTTTCCCACCAATGTGCCCTTGCTCCCATTTGAAACAAGGTATATTTTTTACTGTAGTTATTAAAAATCACCAACATGAAAAACTTACAACTTTACTGATAAACTTTTTGGTAAATTTTTCCCCAGGTCTTATTTTGAGTGGAAAAATTCTGTGTTTTCATTCGGCTTTGGATTTTTGAATTTGAACTAGGGTGTCAGTGAGTCAACAAGCATTTATTATGTGCCTACAATTTGCTAGGTACTGTGCTAAGTGCTGGGGATACAAAGAAAGGCAAAAGACAGTCCTGGCTCTCAAGGAGCCCCAAGCCTAATTGGGGAGACAATGTAAAAACAGCTATGTATGAAAAAGTTATATACAAGATAAATTGGTGAAAACTAATGGAGGGAATGTTCTAATCTTCTGGTTTCATGGGGCCCCATATAAAGGATACCCTGGAAAAAGAAATTTGAATCCAAATGTTTCTGTAAAGGGCAGCACCCATAAGAAGTAAAAGAAGGTCTCAGCCCTCAAGTACTTTACTATCTAATTGGGAAAAAGGGACGTGTATTCTAAATGACAATAAGGAGTTAACATAACAGTTCAAGATCATAATAGCTGTCTGGGACAGTTCTGGAATAAAGGGGAAAAAGCCTTAGAAAATGAATTTGCATGGCAGTTATTCATTTATGAGATTGATTCTGCCTCTTTCTAATACATCTGGGCAGTTTCTGCCAGCACATTGCAGCTTTTAACACATCTGGTGTCTGCTTTCCTCTTCACAAATGGACAGTTTTGGTATTTAAATAAGGTAGGAATTTGTCATTCAGGGATTATATAGAGTGAAGCTAATTTTCCATGGTGAAAAAGACACTTTGCTGCCTTCAAAAAATATTTCCCATTCTTTCCAATACCCTGTCTGTGAAAACAAATTCAACCCAACTATACTTTTATCTATAGTTTGTTTGTGAGCTAAGTTCTTATAGTGTTTTCCAGAAACCTTTCCTTATTCTCCCACTTATCAGCTCTCTTTCCCTCTTGAAATTTCCTTCTGTTACTTTGTAAATATACTTTGGATTTACTCACTCACATAACTGTTGCATCCCCCAGTAGAACTTCCAATATCCATAGTAGGCACTTAATAAATGAATTATCTTCTCTTTGACATTTGTCTTTACATAAAAAATCAGTTTCCAGACATACAGCTTAACCTTTTTATAGTTATACTATGAGTAGAAAAGGTTATTTCAGCTATAGCAAGTTTGTAAATTCAAAATGATGATTGTGTTCTTTGAGCAAGTACAGTATGTGGAAAGGAGAATTGAGGGACAACTTTGGTCTAGTCAACAGATGTTCAATCTGGTCTGTGAACTTTTAAAAAATAATTTTATAACTGAATTTCAAATATAATTGCTTTCTTTTGTAATCCCATGTATTTTATTTTATTAATTTAAAAACATTATTCTGCTAAGGCTATATAGGCTTTACCAGACTGCCAAGTGGGTCCATGACACAAAAAAGGGGAGAAGAACCTTTGAGTCTAGTGGAAGTTTTTCTCATCTCTTGCTGCAAACATACATAATAAAACCTTTGTAACATATTTGATTAAGGACAGCTATAGAATATTTCATCTATGGGAGTTATATAGCTATACTCTGCCATATGTATAGGATCCTACCTGAGATTAAAAGCCTTCAGCTAGGGCCATGTTAAGAGTTATTTACCCTTATCTCATCTGCCTTGGACACTACTGATCACCTTTTCCTCCTTGATATTTTCTTCTCTCTGGGTTTCTGGGACACCATTATCTTCTGGTTCTCCTCCCACCTATCTGATTGCTCCTTCTCTATCTCCTTTCCTGGGTTCTCCTTCAGATCATGCCCTCTAAATGTAGATGTCTCATAGAGTTCTGATCTGGGCCCTCTTCCCTTCTCCCTCTATACTACTTGGTGATCTCATCAACTTCTGTGGATTTGATTACCATCTCTGTGCTGATGATTGCCAAATCTACCTATCCTACCCCAACTTCTCTGCTAACCTCTGACTGCACATCTCCAGTAGTCTTCCAGATATCTCAGAGATGTTCAGTAGACATTTGGTAAACATCTTAAACTACCTATGTCCAAAACAGATCTCATTATCATTTCCCCTCTCCCCTTTCCTATTACTGTTTAGGGCAACACCATGCTCTCAGTCTCTCAGGCTTAAAACCTAGGAGTTATCTTTGACTCCTCATTATCTCTCACCCCAGATCCAATTTTAACCCCCTGATAATGACTGTTGATTTCACCTTTGCAACATCTTTTGGATATACTCCTTTCTCTCCTCTGACATTGCTGTCACTCTGGTACAGGCCCTCATCACCTCACGCTTAGACTGCTGCAATAGCCTGCTGGTGGGCCTGTCTGCCTCAAGTCTCTTCCCATTCCAAACCAATTTCCAAAGTACAGTGCGGGTCTGACCCCCTACTCAACAAACTTCAGTGGCTCCTTATTGACCTCAGGATCAAATATAGAACCCTCTGTTTGGCTTTCAAAGCCTCTTATAACCTAGCTTCCTCCCACCTTTCTCGTCTTCTTGCATCTTATTCCCCAACATGCACTCTTTAATTCAGTGACACTGATCTCTTGGCTGTTCCTCAAACAAGACACTCCATCTTTCTACTCCAGGTATTTCTTCTGGCTGTGCCTCATGCCTGGAATGCTCCTTCCTCATCTCAGCCTATTGGATTCTCTGGCTTCCTTTAAGACCCAGCTAAAGTTCCATTTTTAACAGGAAGCCTTTCCTAACTTCTCTTAATTCTAGTGCCTTCCCTCTTAATTATTTCCTATTTATCCTGTATATAACTCGTTTATATATATTTGTTTATTGTTGCCTCCCACATTAGATTGTGAGCTCCCTAAGGGCAGAGACTGTTTTTTGTCTCTTTTTGTATCCCTGGCACAGAGTAGGCACTTAATAAATGTTTATTGATTGCTTTATTGATTGATTGATTGATCTACATAAGTGTAAGATCCAGCAACTTTAGCCTGAGAGAAAACTGGATATTTTGATCGAGAGTTTGGAGAAGGCGAGAAAGGAGGTGAGGATGGGACTAAGGTAGCTGTTGATACTGATGGGGTATTTCAAGTTCTAGAAATAGGGACCCTCTAAGAGTAGGACCTACAATTCCCATAGCATTTGATTGGAGGCAATATTCTTAGGACTGGGCCTTTTAAACCAATAAGAGTAAGAATTGTATCATTTTAAAATTTGTATCCTCGGTGCTTGGATCTATGCCTGACATATGATAGGTGCCAATAAATACTTATTGATTGAGCTTGTAAAGTATAAAGAGATTTGTTTTGGAAAGTAGTAGTTTTAGAACATTGATAAAAGATGTCCAACACTGGCAGCAGTCAACAAAGGTGTCCAACACTACCCCATTATTTTGTCTTTACTTTATATATATATCTATATATATCTAATTTTGATTTGCCTCCATACATGTTGTCATCCCCCCTCCTCCCACTCTTTGGAGTATGTAAGCTCCCTAAGGGCAGTGACTATTTTGCTTTTGTCTATCTCTAGCACCTTGGACAGTGCCTGTTACAGAGTAGGTGCATAAATGCTTGTTGAATGAATAAATGGCTATTAGATGGATACGTATATGGAATTAAAGCTAAAAGGGACCTTAGAGATCATCTTTTCTGATCCCTTTATTTTACATATGAAGAAACAGATCTAGGCAAGTTGAATATCTTCCTTAAGGTCACATTAAGGTCTATTGATAAAGTTGGAAATATTCCATAATCAGGTCCTAATCTACCTTTTCCATTTCATATTATCCTCTTATATAAACCTTATTCTTTAATAAAAAAGTTCTGCTTTAAAGGCAGCAAGATTCAGTGAAAAAAAGTATTGGATTTGTAGTCAGAGGACTTGGGTTCAAATTCAGGTTTTGTCACTTAATAGTTATGTAATCTTGGGCAAGTTACAATCTCTCTAGATCTCAGTTTTCTCATCTGTAAATATTAGGGGGTTGGATGAGATCATTTCTAAAGTTGCTTCCAGATTTAAGTTTATGATCCAACTTGCTCCCACAACAGCCCTTTTCTAACTCTTCCCTCATTCCCTTTCCTCTCTCCAGAATACCCTTTTACTTCCTTTTGGCCCATCTAAGTTTTATGCATTCATCAAAATCCAGCACAAAGCTCATCTTTTAAAGAATAAAAGCCTTCCCTGGCCACCTTAGTCATGATGTCTTGTCTTTCCAATGACATTCTAAGCTCTCTGAGGACAGGGATTTTGTCTTATACTTTATATATTGCTCAACATGCACCACAGTGCCATTGACTTGTTAGGAGCTCAATAAATACTTGTTAATTCATTTGATTTACTTACTTGTACTGGCTCCTGTAAAAGTGAGGCACCATATCCTGTTGGCTCATATACCTCTCATATTGCTTCTCTTCTGTCTCCCTTGCCAGCTCTCAATCTTCTACCTGACTGACACCTTAAGGAGAATATTCCCCAAACTTCTGTCCTTTGCTCATTTCTCTCTCTACTTCTTTTCCTAGCAATCTTTTTTACTCCTATAAGGTGATAAACTCTCTATGCAGATAAATTAAAAATCTATATATTTTTGCCTTAACCCCTCTCCTGAGCTCTGGATTTGAATCTCCTACTGTCTACAGCACATCTCTACCCACCTTTCCCATCAACATCTCAAATTCAAAATGACCTAAACCAAGCTTATTACCTTTTTCTCCAAACCTGCGCCTTGTCTTGATCTCACTATTTCTGCCAGTGGTACAACCATTCATTCATTCTTCCATGTTCAGATTTTTTGGTGTCATCTTTAACTTTCATCTTCCTCATTTTTCATATCTGAGTTGTTACCAAACCCTGTTGATCCTGTCTTCTGTCTCACATCCATGCCCTATCCTCTTCCTACTATTAACACACTAAAACAAGTTGTCGTTACTATTTGCCCAGACAGTCACAATAGGTCTTCCTACTTCTGCTTCTCCACATGCTTCACACTGCTGCCAAATTTATCTTCCTTATATACAGATTCCCTTTACCTAAACTGTGCTTTGTCCCACTGGTGCTTGTCTACCTATCCTGTAAAATCCAAGCTAAGTGTCACCATTTCCTCTTGGGAGTTGGTCATGATCTCCCTTAGATCTCATGCCTTTATGTGTTATTTTGGATTATAGTCATTTACACAAGCTTGTATACCTGTTATCTGAAGACCAGCCTAGCTGATTTCACAGAGTCTCATAGCCAGATTTGCCAGAGGGTGACAATTTTTGACCACAGCAAATCAGGATGACCCACAAGTGTTTGAACTCTACCATGCTGGTATTGGTAGAGAGAAAACCCACATTGAAGAAACTAAAGATCCTTGAGGTATTGAAGGAAAAATTGTTTATATAGGGTGTCCCAGAAGTCATAGTGCTGCTTTGAACTGTAATAGCCATACATGCCCTGTGTACGTGCCATTTGATTCTTCTAAAATATAAGCAAAATGAAGGCAGGGATGGAATATGCTTTATCCAAACTTTCTATCTTACCAACAGTTGTATGGTATATGTAAGAGTTAATTAATTTATGTTGAATTGGAGAACAAAGGGTTTGCATGTGGCATTAGAACCTAAGATGGCTAACATGATATCATGTTTACTTGGGTTAAGAAGACTTGTGTTCAAATCTGACTTCGGCCCCTTTGCAGTGACATACATGTGAGCCCCTTGGAGTCTCAGTTTACTTACCTATAAAATGGCCATACTAATGCTTGCCATGGACACCTCACAGGGCTATTGTGAAAAAAGCACTGTGTAAACTGCAAAGCTCCATGCAAACATGAGCCCTTACTATTATTCCCACCCAGCCCAAAGTGTAATGCGACAAAATAACCCAGCAACTACAGGTTTTCAACAGTGGAAAGATTGTCATTGGAATCAAGGCTGAATAACATCAGATAAGCGAGGAGAAAAAAATAGCAGGTGGCATGTTTTTCTGCGAAAAGTTGGATTTCATATCCCAAAGCAGTAATTTCGACATTTCTGTTTTGGTCTCTCTTCCAGCTGATGCCTCTTCCTGGCAATGCATCAAATAACACATGCATTGGCATCATTCCATTGTATATATATTGTTCAAATCAGTGATTTGTTTCCCAGAATTCCTAGTGATGAGATTAGGGAGGGAAGGCCATGCTAAGGTTTCAGAACTGTGGATTGAAGCAAATCATATGTTGCCCCAACATCCATCTATCAAACAATAGTGAAAACTGCAAAAAAAAAATGCATGGAGAAAGAAAGGAGAAAATAAATTCCTTTGCTAGTGTGTGGATGGAATATTTTCAGTCAGGAATAGATGGTCCTAAGGGAGGTAGGGTGTAGGAATAATTTCCTGGTCTCCCCCCTCCCCACCCCAACCTTTAAATAGATTACTGTTCAAAGCAGAAATAATAAGAACAAATACAAATGGTTCTTGGTGGACTAGGTGGCATATAAAGTTTCAAGTTCAGCTGCCGGGAAAAGCTGAAAAGCCTCTGGAGGAGTGGGCCATATCTAAAGACCATCTGTCTCCACAGAACATGAAAAATCCACATTCATAAAAAAAACACAATAAAACAGTTCTCTCCCAGAGAAAAACTGCCCGATCCATTCTTGTAGTGACTTCACAAAACATTTTTTTTTTGAAATCCAAGTTTGTATTTGATTTCTATTCAAAAACTTTTGTGGTTTCTGCAAAGTTTTCTTATTCTATTAGAATAAGATACGGGGTTCAGTTTGTTCAGGTGGCAAGTCCAGACTATGAATAAACCACCGTTATCATATGAAAGAGAATTAAACAGGCAGATCCAAGTGGGGATATATTAAGCCAAATTTAAGCTCCAGTTGTTGAATTTAGCCTGTACTAGATGTCTGGTTTGCCTCAGGATAAATTCAGCTTTCCAGCTAATCGAATGAGGAAAACTGCCTCAGGTATGATAAAATTTACAAGAGAGCTCTGTCGAGCAGTTCTTGTTAAAAATATTAGCTTAAAGGCATTCTTATGGTCTTTGGGATGAAGACTGTATTTGCATTTAATCATTCTGTTTCAAACTTTTATGAATTTGGATAAAATATTAGCTTAGCCAATTAAAATATTATTTTTCTTTGTGCATAACTGCTGACTTCAGCTCCCCTTACTCAAATTTGGAATTGTTCTCTGAGTTTCCTGCTGAAATTCTAAGTAACTTCTTATCAGAAGAAAAGATAGGTAAGAATCTATGCTTAATTGAAAAGACGTGATTCTTAGAACAGGGTAAGAGTCACTATAACATGTCTACATATTTTCAGCCTTCTTCAAATTTTAAGCCTCCACAGATACAGTCTTTTGTATATTTCTGCCAACATAATCAATACTCCTTAATAATTCAACATTTTAAAGAAACCTCTTCCTTTAAATTGTGCATGTTAGTTCACAGTCTGTAATGGCAATTAGGATTGCCAACAGCAGCTTCCTGTTTTTGGAATTGGTTTTTCCATGGAAGGGTGGGTGAATGGGCTGTTCTTCATCCCTAAGGTTTTATAGCATAGAGAATACTAGCTGGTACCCATAGCCCATGAAGGAGAATGGTAAAGTTGATTTTGGGAAAAAAATTAACATGAGTCCAAAGAATATAAAAAAAATTTTTTCTTCCTTCCTTCCTTCCTTCCTTCCTTCCTTCCTTCCTTCCTTCCTTCCTT
>NW_020954687.1:3625239-3630795 GCF_900497805.2 Vombatus ursinus
ATTCACATGCATATGTTCTATTGGCACATTTATGAGCCCATTTCTGGCATAGAGGAAAATCCTTTTGGCTTGGCTGTTGAGTGCCCTGATACCCCCTTTTCTCTAATAGCTGATTGGACAGTCCATGTCATATGATTTCCATGATTTTCCATCTGGTAGCAATACCATCAAGTTTCCAGAGTGGAAGGTCCAACATTTCAGGATGGGCAAACATCCCCAAGAGAATCTTTGCTTCTCTTTCCTCCCCCTACCCCGATAACTGTTGAAGAATGCAGTGATGGAAGAATTCCTTGGCAATTGAGTGGCTCAGTATTGGACTTCCTTTCCCAAAGTGTATGGTATGAAGGAAATCATCTGTTGTACTAACATCTTTATGTTCAACTATAATGATAACTGCAGAAAACTGCATGGAGTAGGAAAGGAGAAAAGCTTCCTGGCTAGATTAACAGTGGATTAACTAAAATGAAAGTAGTTGTCCTGTGTCCTAGTTCTCATCCCAGCCAAATAACGGAGAAGTATTAGTGATGGGCACAGGTATTTAGCAGTATAGACTGAATTCAATTTGACAAGCATTTATTAAATATTTCACAGCTAGTTTGAAATCAGAATATGAAGCTATCTTAGAGTAGTTGGAAAAAAGAAATATTGAAAAGTCAAAAATAATCAAACCACAAACTGGTCAGGCTAGAGAAGATGGGCAAGAAATGCTGTCTTCAGTGCAGCAGGAATAAAATAGTCAGACCTGGTGCTCTCTAAGGTCTTTTCCAGCTCTGATATTCTAGGATCATGTGAATAAATAGTGAGGAAAACTCAAAAAAAACACCTTACTAATTAGGATTCTACTGACCAGAAATTTGTGATTATTTGGATATGTTTTTTTTGATTGGGAGTATGAAATAATTTTTCTTCTAGAAATTTTTCTTTACTAAAGAAGAAGGGGAATTCTAGTCTAAAATCAGTGGGTTTTGAAAACTAAGGACCCAGGAAATTAGGAATTCCTTTAATGTGCCTTCAACTTCTGAGGCCAAGGAGTAATAGTAGTAGTAGTAGAAACAGCAGCAGCAGTAGCAGTAGCAGTAGTAACTATCATTTATATAGTACTTTAAGGTTTGCAAAATACAAATATTTTTTCATTTTATCTTCATAATAATCCTGGGAGATAGTTGCTATCTCCATTGTACAGGAAACTAAAGCAGATAGAGGTCAAGTGCCTTGTCCAAGGGTCACAAAGCTAGTAAATGTCTAAGGTCAGATTTGAACGCAGATCTTCTTGACTCCAGATCCAATGCTCTATCCCCTGTGCTACCTGGTTACCTCATAATGTCTATAGGATCAAATATAAAATCATCTGGTTGGCTCTTAAAGCACTTTTATAACTTGGTTCCTTCCAGTCTCCACTCTAGGTACTGAATCCTGCAATCAATAACACTGTCCTCCTAGTTGCTTCTTGCATACAAGGCTCCTTCTCCCAACTGTGAGCATTTCACTGGCTGTCCCCCATGCCTGGGACTCTCTGCCCTCCTCATCTCTACCTTCTAGCTTTCCTGGCTTCCTTCAGGCTCAACTAAAATCTCGTCTTCTGCAAGATTTTCTCAGTCTCCCTTAATCTTAACACCTTACTTCTGAGATAATCTCCAATTTATTCTTGTTTACATAACTTGACTAAATGTGGTTATTTACATGTTGTCTCCCTTATTAAATGGTGAGTTGTTTTTGTTTTGTTTTGTTTTTTGCTTTGTATCCTTAGTGCTTGGTACAATGCCTGGCACATAGTAGGTGCTTAATAAATACTAATTATCTGACTACCTGACATTAGTAGTCTCCCACCTCTGCATAGAGGGGAAGGACATTATGTTTTGTTTGGGTCGGGCTTGGTCCTTGTAATTCTATAGCACTCAGTTTTGTCTTTTGTTCTTTATCCTTATATTATCTGAGTCATTCTGCATATTATTTTCTTGGTTTTTCTTACTTTATTCAGACTCAGTTCGTGTCATCCCATTCATCTCTGAATTCCTCATATATGGCATTTCTTATTGTATAGCAATATTCCATTCCATTCAGGTGCCAAAACACGTTAAGTCATTCCTAAACCAATGGGCATCTCTCTTGTTTCCAGTTTGCTCCCCAGAAAAGTGCTAAAATGAAGTTAGTAGATTTTTTTTGTATTTACAGTATATTATTATGAATTGCAAAGAAAGTGCTCACATTAGAGGACTCTCCAGATTTAGCTTCAGGAAGAACTGAGTTCAAATCCTACCCCTGATTTTTCGTAGCTCAATTACTTTGGGCAGTTTTGCTTTTCACATCTCTTTAGAACTTATCTCCTAAGTTATAGATTCATTACCACCTTCTTTGGTAGAAGAGAGTAGAAGAAGGGAAAAAAAAATCATTGGCCAAAGAGGGAAGTTAGTTCATTAATTATTACGGCAATGTTCAAGATGATAACTTTTTAATCAAAAAGGAAAAGATACAGATTTTCAGATGTTCCTTAATGGTCCTAATGAAATATTCCAAAACCGGGGGGAGGGAGAGAGGGGAGTTTCTCACCCTGACACTGATCATATGACAGGTCCTTTTCCAAATGTGACATGCAATGTTCTTGTGACTAATAATTTTTAAGTAATAATGTCTCATGTTTTTATACTTTTTATGTTTTCTAGGAATATTCACGTATTTTTAGATTAGTTCGCACAACACCCCTGTGAAATAGGTAAGAAAGGTGTTATTCTTTCCATTTTAGTGATAAGAAAACTGAGACTAAGCATTTACCCAAGGTTACACACTAATATTAGTGACAGAGATGGGACTAGTTATCCAGGCTTCCTGATTCAATCTGTTGTCATTTCCCTGATACTACATGGCTAATTTATCCATTTTTACTCATTATTGTTCTTTGTATCTTTACAATATGTTCTGTACTTGAATAGTATAATTGTATTTCTTTAAAAATTTTTTTATAACTTGTAATTTTCACTGTCAAAATTGGCCTGAATTATTCTGAATAAGTCAAGATTGTTGCACTCAGTTTAGTCACATTTACCCTAGTAGTAACATAATATATGCATTTTTATGCAGATATATTTGAAAGAACACTGAATTAGAAGCAGGGAGACCTGCTTTCTTGTCTAAGTGGTCTTGAACCTGGCATTAGTCACTTGGGTTCTCAGTTTCTTCCTAAAATGACAGGATTTCAATGAGATACTTTCCAAAGTCCCTTAGCCTTCTGGTATGTTATAATCCCATGACGGAATAAGTCTTATGCATGTGCTTTTCCCCCCTCAAGACAAAGGACTTTATTATTTTGTAGAGTATGGAAAAGTGCCGTTTAAGGGCAAAGTAGAATTTCTGTTAGTTATGACATCATTTCCCTTATCTTATAGAAAATTATGCTTGGTTAAGATCAGGTTAGAGTGAAAGAAAATCATTTGATCGTCCAATATTTGCTTTAAAAAAAAAAAGGAAAGAAAAGAAATGACAGGTTCTAGGATTGGGGGGAAGGGAAAGAGGTGGAAGCAGAGAGACATCCATTGGTGAAAACTGATTATCTAACAAGGTCATTAAAGCGAAATTCTTATCAATTTTTGGACATAATTTAAATTAATAATTCATCCAATTGCCTAGGGACATCTATTTGTATGTGAAAGACAGCAAATCCATAACACCAATTTGTTTTACATTCATTTGAACATGTGGTAGAACAAATATCATGAACAGTCAATCTTTAACTGTGTGCATATTGTATCCCCAAAGCTATCTTTATTTTTGCACCCACAGTTTTTTTTTTAAAGCTAAGCTATGTTATACAAAAAAGGTATTTCCCATGGGATGGTATTAATTTTCACTAGATTCCAAGTCAGGAAGACCTGGGTTCAAGCCCATCTCCATTTAATCTCTCTCAGTTTTATCATCTATAAAATGGGAACTATACACTTGATTGTTGTCAGGAAAATGCTTTGTAAATCATAGCAGACTATAAACATGAGTTATTGTCATGTTTCAAAGTTTCATATATAATGCAGTTGATTGGCACAGTGGACAGAGAGCTGGATCTGCAGTCAGGAAGACCTGAGTTCAAATCCTGCCTCAGACTCCAGTGTGTGATACTGGGCAGGTCATTTAACTTCTGCCAGACTCACTTTCTTTATCTGTCAAATGGGGATAAAAACACCACCTATCTGGATGTTGTGACAATCAACTGGGATAATATTTGTAAATCACTCTAGAAACCTTAAGGTATGAAATCAATGCTAGCCATTATTGTCATACATAAGTTATGAAATAGCATAAGCAACTAAGCTTATATGAAATTTTATATTAGGAAATAATACACATTGAAGGAAAGAGAGAATTGCATAGTGGCCTTGGAGTCAAGAAAGACTGGGTTCAAACTCGGTGTTTGGTAAATAATAACGATGTGACCCTGGAACATCAGAGAACACTGGCTCTGGAGCCCATGGCCCTGTGTTCAAAACCTGCCTAAATACTTAACCTCCTTAGACCTCAGTTTCCTCATCTATAAAATGAGAGATTGGATTAGATGGTCTCTGGTGACATTATGATCTACGATTGTAATGTAGGTACTTAACCACTCAACATCCCAGGCAGGGCCACAACTCCTAAATGTCTGATGAGTTGGTAATCTCTGTCAGTCATAGGATTTTCCATAAAGGGGCTCCCCATCCAGATTACATGTCATTCAGTTCATAAATATTTATTAAGTACCTACTATGTGTCAGGCATTCTACTAAGTGCTGGAAAAATAATAGCATTTGTTTAGGGCTTTTTAAGATTTGCGATTGTGGTTGTTCAGTTGTGTCCAACTCTTCATGACCCCATTTAGGGGTTTCTTGGCAAAGATACTGGAGTGATTTTCCATTTCCTTCTCCAGCTCATTTTATAGATGAGGAAACTGAGGCAAACAGGGTTAAGTGACTTGCCTAGTGTCACACAGCTAGTAAGTATCTGAGGCCAGATTTGAACTCGAGGCCTCCTGACTCCAAGCCTGGCCCTCTACACACTGTACCAACTAGCTGCCCATAAGGTTTGCAAAGTGGTTTACTAATATTATTTCATTTGATCCTCACAACAACTTTGGGTGATAGATGCTATTATTATCCTCATTTTACAGATGAGGAAGCTGAGGAAGCAGAGGTTAAGTGACTTGTTCATCATGAGACAGTTGGTAAGTGTCAGAGGCAAGATTTACGTTCAGGACTTCCTGCTGCCCACTCTATCATTCTGTCCACTGCATTGTGGAGCTGCTACTGAGGCTGAGACAAAAGAAATATATTGAATATTCTTACACCTACCAATTACCGATTAAACTTTAAGAAAGCTTGGGTGGCCCTTTCTGTTGTCTCACAGTCAACTCTGGGTTACCCAGTGTATGTTATCCAGGTCAACTTTTTCTCCTTCCTTCTGAACAATCTCAAACCATACAAAGCTCTGTCCCACCACCTGAAGGAGTGGCACTTCAAGAACAGTTTCTGTTCTGAGACAAAAGCAAAATTCATGGTGCTAGTGTGTGTGTGTGTGTGTGTGTGTGTGTGTGTGTGT
>NW_020954687.1:3630819-3635920 GCF_900497805.2 Vombatus ursinus
CATAATTCACTTTGAAAAGAGGAATTCTCTCTTAGTGTCCTATTTCCATCAGGTCCTGAATTTTGTCATTGGGAATTCCCACTTTGCTCATAAATGTTTCAGTAGCTTGCCAGAGTTCCTGGGATTGAGTGAGAGATGGGTTGTTCTGGAGACAGCCCAAAGGTATTATAGCTGCTCGGGGGATTCCTTCACCCTCCCTGAAGCTGTTGGGAATCTTTACCCTGAAATACGTAGACAGAGCTCAGAAGGCAAGTAGCTGGCTGGGGTTTGAGGGCAAAGACGCAGTAGGCAGATGCCCTTTGTATTCTGCAAGTGGACGCTAGATTAAATCTTGTGGTTGTCTGTTGGAAGTCTCTCAGTCAGTTAACTATCATTTATTAAGGGCCTACTATGTGTCAGGCACTGTGCTAAGTGTAAAACACTGGCATAAACAAGGACGGCACCAGATGGGTATCAGATTTAATGTGTGTCACAGTTCAAAGAGTCCCCAAAACAAAATCACAAGCTACACCTGAACAAGGATCCTCTCTCAGTCAGTGAGTCAACTAACATTAACTATCTACTATGTGCCAGAGACTATGCTAAGTGCTGGGGGCATAATGAAAGGCAAAAACAGTTCCTGTTCTAAAGGAGATCACAGTCTAATGGGGAGACAACATATAAACAATTTATAAATAAGATAAAAAGAGGATAAATTACAGATAAGCTCAGGGAGAAAGGAACCAGTATTAAAGAGGCCTGGAACAGCTTCTTGCAAAAGGTGAGACTTTAGTTGAGTCTTGAAGGAAGTTAGGGAAGTCATGAGATGGAAGTTAGGAGGGAGAGAATTCCAGAAGTGGGGCACAGTCAGTGAAAACTGTCAAGAGTTGGGAGATGGAGCCAAGTGTCAATGGAGAGTACCTACGGTTGGATAAAATATGAGAAGACAGGAAAGGCAGAAAGGGACAATGTTATAAAAGGCTGCAAGAGCCAAACAGAAGATTTTATATTTGATCCCACCTCATAGTGAGCTGGTAAACTAGGTGGCACAATGGATAGAGTGCTGGGCCTAGAGTTGGGAAGACTCATCTTTATGAGTTCAAATCTGGCCTCAGACAACTTACTATTTGTGTGACCCTGGACAAGTTACTTAAACCCTGTTTGCCTCAGTTTCCTCATCTGTAAAATGACCTGGAGAAGGAAATGATGGCAAATCACTCCAGTATCTTTGCAAAGAAAACCCACAATTGGGATCATAAACAGTTGGACTTGACTGAAAAATGACTAAACAACACACAGCACCCACGTCAGTAAAATCTGAAGCTTGGTAAAATTGTGCTCTTTTTCCCAGAGGTATGAGGTGTTTGATGTAGCAACATGCAATCAAATTTCAGTGGAGCTGGTCAATGAGTGGACTCATGATTTAGGACCATAGTGTAGGTAAGGAATGTTGATTCATTAGAATTCCAAAGTGAATACTGGAGGGATAAAGAGAATTTCCTGCTATTCCCCTAGAATGATGGCTACTGCCTATCAAACTAGGGAAAGGAAGGAGGGAGGTCACTGATGGGTCACCAAAAGGAAACATCTTTTTTCTGACTTTCAAAGTGGCTCCCAATTGATAAGATATGCATGCAGAATAATGTGTGTATGGCAAGATAATGGCAGAAACAGGTTTTGCTCTGAGGTATGCTAAGGGGGCTGTTTTGTCATATATTTGTGCTCCCATAATGAAATATGTTATTTGGTTGAATGAATGCACAGCCATGCTGATTTTTTAAAAACAAAAACAAAAACAAACCCAGAAAAAACCTGAGTCCTGGAGAATGGCTAGGATTGCTAGGATTGCCAGAGATGACAGGCATAACTGGGCTGCTGGGTGCCTGTTGTCCTGATTACCTCAGGGAGCACTCATGAGGGTCAGTAACTTGCAGAGTGGATCCTGTCACCCCTGCCATGCCCCCTGACCCGCAGACTTCTGAGGGAGAGTGGATGGCTAGCTCCTTGCAAAGTTGTTGCCTTCATAAATGTATTATGAGTGAGTGCTGCTATCAGTGGGAAGTCCAGCACAGGAAATAACACCATCTGTGACGTAAAGACTAGACACAGTAACTCCCAGGTTTAGCCACTGCCTCAGCACATTTCAGAGTGAATACAAACGTTCAGGGACCCCGAACAACTTTTCTGGGAGGCAATAATACAGAAGGCATTTAGGTGTAATTTTCATTAGTGTAAATATGAAGATATAGAAGAGAGATCATTCAAACCAAACCAAATAAGTCTCAAACCCAATTAGCAATGGGGCAACTTAAATAATTCACACTGATTCATTTATAATTCCATCTGTGGGAAAATGCCCCGAAAACAATTGTTATTAAAAGCAATAGAAAAAAGAGAGCTATCCATTCAAATGTTTTCACAACAGTGTTTTGTGTCATTCCTAAAAGACTTGGCAGCAACCTAAAATGTTCAGTAAGAGAGGAATAGTTAAACAAAATAGTCCATTTACATAATGGAATGTTATAATGTCATTAAGATGGAAAAAAATGATTTTAAAGAAATCTAGAGCATAAACCTCTATAAAGCAATGTCAAACCAAAAAAACAGAAACAGGATAGAGTGCACCCTAACAATGACCGCATAAGAGGAAAAGTGAAAGAATTTGAACTGAATTGAATTGAAATTTGATATTGAATTGAGTGAGAAAGGATGGATTAAGACTTCTGACAGAGATTTGGAGCAGTTGACTGAGAAGTGGTTATACCTTACACATCATAATTAGCTTATGTATAAATAGTTACCAAGCAAGTTTTGTTGGTGATGCTGATGTTCAATATTTAGTTTCAAGTAAAAAATTTTGAGCCATACTTCACCTTGATCCCATATCTTTCCCCTTTTCTCTGTGTGTGGGGAGTTGTAGGGTTTTGGATTCTTCCTTTATTTTATTTATTTTTTTTATTTCCTGGATTTTGATTTTTTCTTTATATGGGGACCTCCCTCTGTCTATGTAGATAGGCAACTTATCTATAATTTCTGGTTTTACAGCGTATCATGGGGCACTGAGAAGTAAAGTGACTGGCTCAGGGTCACACAGCCAGCTAGTGTGAGACGTAGGATTTGAACCCAAACCTTTCTGACCCTAAAGCCAGCCCTTTATTTATATCACACTGTCTCTTTCATATCCCAATGTATACCCCAAACACTCTTTTTCTCTCAGTAGTTCAGCTTTATTGCCCTTTTTTTTTAAGTTACCAGGGACCCAAATGTCACACAACTAGTCATCTGAAGATAGACTTGCCCATGCCAACCATATTTGAGTTGCCACTCTTTGCCAACCTCCTACACATGTGTGAAACATACATGAGCATGCATATAGAATGTCAACTGAAAACAATTCACTTTTCCAACAGAGTATGTTTCATGAGTAGAAGAAAACTTCTTGATAAGAACTTCCTACAAATTCACGAAAGGAAGGCAATATTTAAAGTAATCATTTGATAGACTATCTGAATCCAATCATAGGAAATAGTCAAGACAATCATGGCACTTCTCAAATTTCAATTAAAGACATTTTCCATATAGTTTTACTAATTTTGAGGGCCAGTTTTTTTTATTCATACATGATTCACCAAACAAAACGTTATTAGTCATTGACACTTACAATTATGCATAATCTTTACTAGTATTTTAGCTCAAATTGAGATAGAGGCAAAGACCAAACTAGAGGTATGAAAGGTAGTCAGCTACCGGGGGCATGACATGTAGAGTGGTGCAATGAGGATGGCTTTTTAATGAGATTTTTAAAATCACAATATGAATTTTTAAATGCACATATTTTTAATGCCAGAACATTATAATTTCTTTGACAAATTTGTATTTATTTTGTGATAAATCAAGTTGCATCTAGTGGTTTCCAGTGAAGCTGTGAGTAGAAGCTCCTGTGCATAGAAAGAGAAAAATGCGGGAGGATGTGAGCTCTGTAAGGGAAGGAACTATTTCATTTTTGTCTTTGTATTCTCTTCATATTCCTAGTGCCTAGTACAGTGCTTGGCATGTGGGGGCTAAATAAATGCTTGTTAAATGAATGAATAAGTGGAATTTCGATTTTCATATGGGGAGTTAGAATTCTCAGACTTTGCTTAGGGTGCACCAATACCTGGTTTCTACTCTGTGTAGAGGCAGAGGGGGACTATTATGGGACACTGACTCAGGTTACTTGGTGTGCAATTCCAGCTGGTTGCCATCTTTGTGGTTGGGGGTAAGTCATTTAACTGTTATGCATTCATTTTAGGTTTTTGTAAAGTAGGAGTGGAAGGTCTTGATGAAGAATTCTTAACCTTTTTTTGTGTTATGGACCTCTTTGGCAGCCTATGGACTCCTCAAATAATATTTTTAAATGAATTCAATACAATACAGAGGATTAAAAAGGCAACCAATTATATTGAAATGCAATTATCTATATATATTTAAAAAGTTTATGGACCTCAGCTTAAGAATCCCTGGGTTAGATGATCTCTAAGGACCTTTTAAGTGTCTCGATGACTATAACTACTTTCTTCAATTCATCTGCCCATCTATGCCCTCATTGACATAAGTGCTGTAATATTCTACTGTCACTGTATATATTGGACCTTTCACTATTCAGTTTGTAGGCAATTATTAAGTGCCTGCTGTATGCAGGTGTTCACACACTCATAGACACACAAATTATAGAGACAAGCTTTTGAAAACCATCTCCTCTGCTGGGGAGCTATCTGAATTGATGGCAAACTTGTTGTTACTGGATTTTCCCATTCATTTGATCCTAGAGTGCTTGGAACAACTCAGTTGGAAAGCCCCATAATGTGCATAACATCCTGTCCTGTGTCTTCCTGTCACAGATGAGTTTGCAGTGCACACTGTAGCATGCAAAGAAAGCCCTGGGATGCCAAGGAATGCTGATAGTGATGCAAGAGGACATATTTCCAAAAGCAGCCCTGGGGGAGCCAGGAGTATTCTGTATTGTGGCTCATTGAAACCAGAGAAAGATTGTTTATCTTGGGGAAAATCAGTTGGGCTTTCCTGGTAAGATGAAAGCTTTTTTTTTTTTTTTTTTTTTTTTTTTTTTTTTTTTTTTTTTTTT
>NW_020954687.1:3635936-3638525 GCF_900497805.2 Vombatus ursinus
TAGAGAACCGATACATACTATTGTCATATAAATAATATAGATTCTAGAATGACCATTAAAAAACCCCCAAATGCAAACCATTTCATTTAGTTCTATGATATAGCAAAAAGAAAATCATCACAACAAAAAAGAATCAGATGTAAACTCTCCCCTCCTCCTGCCCCAATTCTTAATGAACACAGAATTATCCTGGAAAACATTCCTCAGTAAATATCAGAACAAGTTTAAACCATGTAGCCAATTTAATCACTATGAACGGCATTTTTCAATCTTATTGCTAGTATTCATTATTCATAGCCTGCTAATTTCAAGGGCTAATCAGATCCTTACATTTATGACCATATCCTGATTGGCTGAGGTCTTTAAGGAACTTCCTTTTGATTGTAGAAATGCATAATCAAAGTTCACCTGATGAGAATTTCACATCTTCCTCTAAGGTGTGTCTGGTTTGGGATGACTGATCTTTTCACAGAAATCTACTCTTACAGAGCAAATCTTTTAGAATGTTTATCACTAAATGTATTACCTATTCCGAATGGCCATTCGTGATGACATTATGCCAACAGGGTAATTCCAAATGCTTATATAGTTTTGAGACATGTGGATCCATGGGGGAGAGGAGAGGGGAGAAAGTTAAGAAAAAGAGAAAAGATAAGAAAAGAAAAAAAGGCAGGTAAAAGGTAGAATAAACAAAATGGATAGAAAACTTGAGAAACAGATCTACCAAAATGCTTCCAGTCTCCAATGAATTAAACCAAATGCCTCTGATTCTGACTGTATCATGTTTTCAAATGGTTCTTTTTGAATTTTTTATTTGATGGGGGGTAGTTTACTAATGTGTCCAGTTTTTATCTCACTTCCTAATATCCCTCACCCAAAGTTGAATTTTTCCTTAAGGTTACTTAATATTTGTTAACAAACTTTAAAATTAGCTACAGGCAAAAATTCTTAAATTCTAGCTGATCTACGTCCTTGAATGATTATTTGTGCTTCTCAGATTCATAGTGCCCCCTTTAATGATGGGTGGTTTCACAAATAGGTCAAAACTGCAAAAGGTATAAAACCTTTCTATAGATTGCTGCTGTCAGAGAAAAATCTACTAAATACTTAACTGGTCATACAAACAAATGGCACTGACTTCATATGTCCCCAGATCATTGAGAATGTGGATGTCTAAGATCAGTCCCTCACCATAACCCTGCTCAAAAATACCATAGAGCCTATTAAAAGCTTATTAAGATTTACTTTGGAATCATCATATCCATTTTGTACAAATTGATACTGAAACATAAGAGAATTCCAGGGGCCTTGACCATAGCCCATACTATCTGCTCACACATGTTGTTTTTCAGCATTCTTGATTTACATTCACTAATTGGTCGCTAATGCATTCCCAAAGGTGAATAAAGAGATTTATTGCTTAAGAACCAGACCTCTTTCTTCCAAGGGCTGTTTTGTCAGGGAATTCAACTTTGTACACACACATACACACACACACACCTATATGTATATATATAAATATATGTATATATGATATATGTATACAACCATATCTATATATACATATATGCACATAATTATGTATGTATATACATATGTGTATGTGTGGGTACACACATGCAGGACTACATCTGAGTGAGATAAGGCTTTGGCAATACGACATTATATTGAACGGACTCTTTTGTCTTCCTTGTTATCGCTTATCTGGGTATTTAACACACAGGTTATTGCACCGTTTACCTTAATCAGTGGGAGATTTCTGTTTATGGACTGGTTTAAGTGAACATTAACACAGGCAACCCTCCCTCCCCTAGTCCAGTTGATCTTAGCAAAATGATTGCAAAACAGAGCACACAAGGATGGCTTTGAAAATGCCAGTTTGACTTTGGAAAATGACTAAGGAAATCAGAGGAGGAAGACCTTGGCTCTATTAACAGCACAGCCTGGGAAAAACTTTTTCAATGCATAAAAATATTTTTTTTCTTGGGGTGTACTCTACTTGAGATGAATTTAAAAGAAATGATAAGAAAAAATGAATGACAAGAAAAAAATAGGGAAAAAACTCTAAAAAAATTGACATTGCAAATTCTGCCATTTTTTCCCCAGACTAAAATAACTGGTAAAATTTCTTGGATGCCTTATGGTGGTGACTATTTAATGGCGAGGCACTCACTCCCTTGTAGCATGGTCTCTTTACTTTATGTACACAGTAATGAAAGCTCACTATTGATTTTTCTGTAGCTGCTTGTAACTATTATAGTTGATACATCAATAGAAAAGGAAAGCACAATGTTTCATGGGAGGCAGAAAATCAGAAAATACATGATGCTCTGACAGTAAATCATGGCATAATCTTAGGAATTGATAGATGGTTACTGCTAAGTTGAAACCCATGGCTTTCTCTGAAAAGACTGCCCTATAATCGCCCAATATGTCCTAACAGACTGACTGCCTATAATAGTGCTAAAGGACACAGCACAATGTTTCATCTTCTAAGTAAGGTTTTTGGCATTTTAGCTTACTGCTTTGCTGTTAGGGGAATCTGTTTCTCTCTCTCTCTCTCTCTCTCTCTCTCTCTCTCTCTCTCTC
>NW_020954687.1:3638575-3655650 GCF_900497805.2 Vombatus ursinus
CCCTCCCCTCTGTTATTCTCTCTGCATCTCTTTGCAACTCTCTTCCCCTCCCTCCCTCCCTCTCTCTCCTCTTATCTGTGGCTGTCGGTCTCTGTTTCTCTGCCCCTCCTCTTCTCTGTTTCTCTTTGTCTCTTAATCTCTCTGTCTCTGTCTGTCTGTCTCTCCTCTCCTCTCTTCTCCAGTCTTCTTTCTTAGAGCAGAACTGTTATAGAATTCAAGAGAGCTCAATGCTTATAGGTTATTTTCAGAAAGCAGTACATGATAAAAGTGAGCTGCCATTAATCCTAAACTCCCAGGAACCTCCAGTGAAAAGCAACAAAACCCTTGGAGGATTGAGTTATTATGGTGTTGGTAAAAATATTTCAGTTATTTAGGTAAGAAAAAACAAATAGATTGAATGTTTTCCCCCCCACAATGGCCAGTTCTGGATCCTATGACACCAAGAAGAGATTGGGAATCCTCTAACTTTGATTCAATTTAATTAAATAAAAATTGTGAACATGTGCTATGTGCCAGGCACCGTGCTCAGTACTGGGGATAAAAAAGCAGAAACAAAAACAAAACTCAAATTAAAGTGGCTCCTGCCCTTGGGGAACTTGTAGTTTACTATGGGAGAAATTTTTGGTTATAGTTTGACACAAATAGGACTGTGCCTGCCAAATAGTCTGTGTGGTAGGAATTTGCATCCCACATGTTGAAAGAATGAACTTTTACCAAAAATAGTTTTAGTACCTCATTCTCTCCTCATTAACTAGTTTTGTTATAGTTATGTGAATGGTTAAGACTACCATGTCATCAAAGTCTTTATGTTGGTCTGTCTATCTACTCACCTAGCTCAACATTTATAAGACAGTTATAGAGACAGGGACATTTATGCAATTGTACCAATGTGTCATTTTTTATCTTCAAAACATTGTATAAGCATCATCCAAATAGCCCATTAATTAATGAAATTTAAAGCATTATAGCTTCTCCCTAAAATTGATTATCAAGGAGGAATATTTTTAAGTTACATGAAGAATCAGTGGAGAATAATAGAATTTTATCACATAAAGTACAGGAACTTTAAACAAAATGTTTCCAGAGTTTCTTCCCTTCTTCTTCTTCTTCCTTCTCATCCTCCTCCTTTTCTTCTTCCTCTTCTTTTTCTTCCTCCTCATCTTCTTTTCCTCCTCCTCTTCCTCCTCCTCCTTCCGCTATAAAATTAGTGATGAGCATAAATGCGATTTTCTTGTTTACTCTTTGTATGTAGGAGCATAATTCCACATTTCCTTTCTCCCCCTCATCTACATACCAAGTTTGAGAGGCAGTGTTGGGGTAGACACCAGTGTGATGTGCTCTGTAAATATAACACACACACACATATATAAACTTTGATTTATTTGGTATGTCTGGATAAGGAGAATTGCCTTGAAGTGTCTTCTAAGGAGCAAGGATGGATTAAGTCCCATCCACGATGGTGAAGAATCTTGATTCATGCCAAATGAGTGTCAGTTAAATGGAATGGAGATGTTTAGCTTGAGGAAGAGGCTAGGCATGATAATTGTCCTCTAGTGTCAGAAGTGTGGTCAAGTTGGAGAAAGATAATATTGTTCTTTTTTGCCATGGAGGGCAAAAGTAGGATCACTGTATAAAAATTGCCAAGGAAGATTTAAGCTTGTGCCAGGAAAAGCTTCCTAACAATTAGAAGTATCCTAAAGTGCAGTAGACCCTTCAAGAAGGAGTGGATTCTTCTTCATTGTAAGTTTTCAAATAAGGCCTTGACTTCTACTCAACTGGGTATGTTGTAAAGAAGATTCTTTTTCTGGCATGGATTAGACAATATTGCCCTGTGGTCCCTTATGACTCTGAAGTTCTGTAATAATCAATACATAACTGGTTTCGTGGCAGACATTTTTTCCCTCAGGTTAGTTGGTGTGGGGTGTTCTCTATGAATAAACTCCCATCAATGCAGATCGGCAACTGTTTGGTGATTTATGGTCTTGGAAACTTGCTGAGTGATTAAGTGACTTGTCCAGGGTCACACGACTTGCAGGTATGGTGGGATTTAAATTGAAGTCTTTCCGACTCTAAGGGTGGATCTCTGTTTTCTACATTAGGCATTTGGGCACTTGGGGGAGAGATGTAAAAGAAGTCTGAGACATTTTTTCTGCGAAAGATTTGAAAATGTATGTGTATATGTCATCGTGGTGTGTGTGTAACCTGCCAAGGTGTGTGACCTTCTCAGAACCTACTTCTGGATGTCCCTACTTCAAAATGAATGGTTAAAATGGAAATGAATTGCTACTTTGGGCCAGCCCTCCATAAGAGCATAGAGTTGGAAGGTCCTGAGACATTATCCAGTCTAATTCCCTTATCTTACAGATGAAAAAACCTGGACCCAGAGTGATGAAATGTATTGTCTACATTGACTAAGGATGAGAGTAGCAGAGTTAGGATTAAATCCACATCCCCTTTCCACTGCCTCTTGTTACCTCCCCACTGTCTACTCCTTTCTATTGTAGGTTGGCACCATGAAAAATGGCTTTATCTGATGTAGTCCACTTGTATCCTACTGGGGAAATATGAGGTTCTGTAAATTAGCCTGGTGTGTCCAAATTAGCAAGTGAAGAGTGTTTACTTTGAGCCAAATTATCAGGCATAAATATGTAGAATGAAAACAGCAGTATCAAAACTCACAGGGGGCAGCTAGGTGGTATAGTAGATAAAGCACTGGCCCTGAAGTCAGCAGGACCTGAGTTCAGATCCTTCCTCAGACACTAGCTGTGTGACCCTGGGCAATTCACTTAACTCTGAATTCCTTAAAAAACAGTAACAACCTCACCAGGGCCTGAAGGTCAAGGAAAATTCTGATGACAAAGCAGTTTTTTCAATCATGTACATACACATGAACAGTGATGATTATTTCAAATAGGGAAGATAATATACAACAACATTTTAGACATTAGCCAATGGGTAAAATGACAATAGAATCTGCCTCTCCCCCACCTTCAGAAGAGGAGATCTACTTCATTTATTTGATTATTACTATAGTGGAAGCTCCTTGAAGTGGAGACTAATTTACTTGTGTATCTCTCCCAACGCCTACAATGGCTCTAGTTGTGTGTGTAATGGTTACTCAGTAATGACTGTTAAATGAATGCATGATTTACTGTGTCCATCAAGCATTCAGAGGCAGATAGGTGACACAGTGGATAGAGCACCAGGCCTGGAGTCAGGAAAACCTGAGTTCAAATCAGGCCTCAGACACTTACTAGCTGTGTGACTTTGGACAAGTCAATTAACCCTGTTTACCTCAATTTCCTCAGCTGTAAAATGAGCTAGAAAAGGAAACCACTCCAGTATCTTTGCCAAGAAAACCCCAAATGGGGTCATGGAGAGTTGGACATGACTGAAAAATGACTGAACAACAAACAGAAAAAGGCAACAAAATGGTACCCCTTACATTCCACTTCCAGTTTCTATAAGTTGAAAAGCCAATTTTTATTTCATTGGTTAGATGATACTTTTAGCATTCACAAATTCTAAACAAGAAGAATAATGTGACTTTCACATACAACTGACTGATAGTTATTGTTAAACAGTTTCTTTGTAGTTTCTCATTAGAATCTGCTCCTGCTTTAGTGAGCCAAATTCTCTTTCCCTGTTCTCCATTCATATTTTTTCTTTATGTTCTATATAATAACAGGGAATGTGCAGAATCAGCCCTCCAGATACCAGATCTGTGCCTCTATAGTTAGAGGAAGCATGATATCATGGAGAGAGTGCTAGATCAGAGTCTGAATCCTGCTGACATACTTACTAAGTTATACAACCAAACAAGATACTAAATCTCTATGAGCATCAATTTTCTCCTATGTAAAATGAGGATAATAACAGTATAGACCTTGGGAGGGGGAGGTATTGTGTGGTGTAAAGTACAATATATTGGGGCAGCTAGACAGCTCAGTGGATAGAGCGCTGGGCCTGGAATCAGGAAGATCTGAATTCAAATCCAGGCTCAGATGTGCACCAGTTGTGTGATCTTAGGTAAGTTACTTAGCTCCTATGGGCCTAGGAGGCAGCTGGTAGCTCAATTGATAGAATGCTGGGCCTAGGGTCAGGAAGACCTGAGTTCAAATCCAGCCTTAGACATTTACTAGCTGTGTGACCCTGTGCAAGTCATTTAACCTCTGTTTGCCTTAATCTACTGGAGAAGGAAATGGCAAACCACTCTAGTACTTTTGCCAAGAGACCTTCATGGACAATATGGTATGTGGAGTCATGAAAAGTCAGACATGACTGAACAACAACAACAAAGTACAGTATAAATGTGAGCTATTACAATAGGAATTCAACACATATTTGTTGGTTTGATTTCCTTTAAAAAACACTTAGGATATCACCATTAGAAAATGGGATTTTAATTCATTAGAAATCAACTGGGAATATGAAGAGTACCAAGTTAAGGAATGCCAGATAGTCTCAGGGCTCGACACTAAGCAGTATTTACTCAGCTCAGTAAAATCACAGATGTGTTGTGTAAATGAAACATTACCTTGTGCCTGCCCACATAGACACTTTCTGTAGCACTAGATGAGCTTGGAGAAAGAGTGTCTATTGAAAGAGATCAAGATTTTAAATGTATAATCTATTTATTCATTTATTTTTCTTTGTGATGGTGTGGATGGACCATAACTAATCAAGAATTTACTTCAAATATGTGCACAGATGTATACAGGATATTATGTATTCCTGAAAAGTTTACAGGTTTAGAGACAGAGCTGGAAGAGTTCTTAGGGATCATGAAATCCAGAATCCTCATTTTACAGATGAGGAAACTGAGGCTTAAATGACTTGCCTAAGTTTATATAGCTAGTAAGGTACAGAACTAGGATTTAAACTAATAGCCTCTACCTCAAAAGTCAGAGCTGTTTGGGATGATTTCAGAAAAACCTGGAAAGACATACATGAACTGATACAAAGTGAAGTGAGCAGAACTAGGAGAATATTGTACACAGTAACAGCAATACTGTATGATGATCAGTTGTGAATGACTTAGCTATTCCCAGCAACACAATGATCCAAGATAATTCCAAGGGACCTCGTGATGATAAATGCTATCCACCTCCAGAGAAAGAGCTGATGGCATCTGAATACAGACCAAAATATACTATTTTTCTCTTTCTTTCCCTCCCTCCCTTCTTCCTCCCTCCCTCCCTTCCTTCCTTCCTTCCCGCCTTCCTTTGTTTCTGTTCCCTCCCCCACAAATGACTAATATGAAAATGTTTTACATTATTGTACGTGTATAACCTATATCAGATTGTTTACCACCTCAGAGAGGGGGGAGGATAGGGAAGGAAGGATAGAATTTGGAACTCAAAACTTAAAAAAAAATCCAATGAATGTTAAAGATTATTTTTATATGTAATTGGGGGAAAATAAAATATTATTTAAAAATTCAGAGCTCTTTCTATCACACAATATGGTCTCCAGAGAAATCAAATTATAAGAAGTTAAACCTAAAGCTAGAAGGAGGCTCAGAGGCCATCTTAAAGGGGTCATAGTTGAAGAACTAGAAGGGGCCTTAGAGGTCATCTAGTCCAACTCTCTCATTCTACACATGAGAAAAGGGAAGCCCCTAGAAGTTAAATGACTTGCCCAAAGTCACCTAGATAAGCCTGGACCCCAGGAGTTTATTTTCTTTTCTACAGGAATCCTATGGTAGATCATTATGTAAAATGAATGGCCAGACCTAAATTTTCCATTTTGGCAAAATAATAAAAAAAATCATTTGTTAAAAGTGAAATGCACCTGTAATAAGTGTATTCCTGAGAAGCTACTGGTAAGTTGAATATACATATGGCTAATTAAACCTTGAATGCTTAAGGAATGGTCACTATGGAAAGGAGCCCTAGAGGAACCTTGCTGCAGAACAGTTATACTCTTTTTGTTATTTGTTTGTTTCAAAGGCTTCATTCAGTCAGTCCGCACTATGTGTCGTACACCAAGCTAAGTGATGGAGATATAAAAAGGCAAAAAAAGTCCCTGCCTTCAAGAAGCTCTCAGTCTACTAAAGGAGACAATATGTAAATAACTATGCACGTATGAGATCTATACAGAATAGATAGAGGTCATTTGAGAGGGGAAGGCACTAGCAGCTAGGGGGATTAGGAGAGACCTTTTACAGAAAGTGAGATTGGAGTTGAGTCTCAAAGGAAGTCAAAATTGGAGGTAAGGAGAAAGAGCATTTCAGGCATAGGGAAGAGACAGTGCTTTACTTTTTTTTTTAATTCCGCTTTTCTGAAACCAGGGTTGGGTTGGGGCTGGGAGTTATATTCTTTCAGCGTATATACATGGTATCCCAAAAGTCTCAGTGCGTTTTAAGTTACTAAAGCCAACAGGGAAAATCTTGGCTCTTTACCTTAAAGCTATTTCATCTTAAAGTTACACTAGGACTTTTGGGACAGCCTGCATTCATCACTGCCCATCCACTCAAGTTCTACTCTGATGCCTCATTTCAGGATGGAAGTGACCTCATAATTCTCAAAGACTTTTCAGGGGAGCAAAAATTTGGACAGGTTTCACCCAGCTAGAAAGACTTAGAGTATGGGTCCAATGATGGACTCTGTTGATCTTCTGAGGACCACTCTGAATAAATTCAGAGTGGATCACCAGTTTATTGGTGGGATGAGTTTTTCAGCATGGTGAGGATCAAATCAAATGAGCTAGCACATAAAGACAGAGGTTAAGTGACTTGCCCAGGGTCATGCCGCAAGTACGTATCTGAGGTTGGATTTGAGCTCAGAGCTTCTTGGCTCCAGATCCAGCTCTCTAACCACTGAGTTACCTAGTTATTTACTGCCTACTGCCAAAACCATTCCTTATGCTTTCAGCAGAGACAAGAGGAAGCATGGCATGGTGGATAGAGAGTTGTCCTTTAAGCAAAGAAGACTTTGATCTGGCTTGATTAAATTGCATCATAGCTGAAATCCATAAGACCCTTTTCATGTTATGTACTATAGGACTATATCTCAAAAGAGGGATTGCCTGACCATTATTCCCTATTAGATTATAAGTTCCTTGAGGACAGGTACTATGTGTTATCTTTCGTTGTCTTTTCTCAAGTCAAGCCTTCCACATAGAGGGCAAATGATGAATGTTTGGTGAATTGAATTGGTCATAGACAGACCTTTGGCTTTCTGACTTCATGAAGGTGGAAGGTTAAGTCCAAGAGTATGAGAATAATAATAACTAACATTTACACAGCACTTTAAGGTTTGCAAAGCACTTTACAAATATTATCTCATTTTATCCTCACAACAACCTTGGGAGGTAAGTGCTATTATTTTTATTATCTCATTTTAGAGATGAGGAAACTGAGGCAGACAAAAGTTAATTGACTTGCCCAGGGTCATATAACTAAGTGTCAGAGGCTGGTTTTGAACTCAGGTCTTCCTGACTCCAGGTCCAGCCTTCCATCTAGCTGCCCTAGACATGATCTCTTCTCTTCCTGTTCTTTACAGTCTCAGAACTTCAAGGTTCATTGGCTGTTGCTTCCTCTTTATGAGAATTATATTGCTAGCCATAGAGAGGATCATTCTTTTGCAAGATATCTGCTCAGATGGTTAGGAGATTCCATGCATCTGGGTGACTCTGAGAGAGCAGTGATCTTTTGTAACCACGGTTGCTGTCAGCAAACTTGGGACAAGGCATTTGTTTGTGCACCCCAGGTGTGGAGGTGGGATCCTAAATATTCTGGGCCACATTCTGGACAATTTGGCCTCTCTGGTGTTGTAGTCTTGCTGTAAGGTTTATCACAAAACAAATAGCTGCAAGCCACGTCAAACAAGATTTTCTGGCATTTATAATGAGTTGTGGCATTTTTTGCCTGCATGTTGTACCCCAGGCTGCTGCCGATTTTGTCTACCTCCACTTAGTTCTAAGTTTTATTGCCCATGAGACCCTAGTTGGGACAACACAGGGTTAATTGAGTAGTGCCTCTGGCCTTGTTTACTAGGGGAGTCTTATAAAGGGGGAGCTAAACACCAAATCCACCTGTTGGGATGGTAGAGCAGTTGATTCACTGATGTTCTCTTTCTAGGTTCAATGCTTGCTATAGTTCTTATATTCTCTCTCTCTCTCTCTCTCTCTCTCTCTCTCTCTCTCTCACTGTCTCTCTCTTCCTCTTTCTCTCTGTCTCTCTCTTTCTTTTTCTCTCTTTCTCTCCCCCGCCTGTTTTTCTGTCTCTGTTTCTGTCTCTCTGTTTTTCTGTCTGTCTCTCTGTCTCTGTCTCTCTGTCTCCATACCTCTGTCTCTCTTTGTCTGTCTGTCTGTCTGTCTCTTCACACACACACACACACACACACACACATATGTATGATGGCCAAATTAGACTTGAAATGAAAAGTTTTTTAAAAGCCCATCCTTTGAAGGGCTTTGTGTGTGTGTGGCAATGTCTTTTACATTTCTTGATTGTAGGGTTTTTAGATTTAATTGAGGGTATTTAAACTGAAAGGTGAGAGATCCAATTATGTTAATCCATATCACTGGAGTAAGGGAAATCCATTTGGGCTCTTAATTTAGTGTTGGAGGACTTAGTTGTCACTAATGAGATGTGCTGTGTTGAGCAAGACAATTTAAATGGTGGAAAAAAATGACAAGGAGAGGAGTCTGATTCTGATCCCCAGAGAGAATGATGAGAGCCTTGGGAGCAAGTGAATATTCCATCATAAGGAGATTGAAGTGAAGGTATGTGCTATCATCCATTGTAGATTTGAGAAGAGTTGATTTTTACAGTATTCGGAGGAAGGTAGGTAGGAACCAACAGGCTAATATTTTTCAGGACAAGGTCTAAGAGGGATGGGGAGCTCTCAAGAATGAAATTTTAGACACAAACATGTGATTTCAATGAAGAGGAAAAGAGGTAGCAGCATGAAGAGATTCATGTGTGTGTTCAGGGAACTCATTGACCAAGTAAGATTTTTAAAAGTCACATAGGAAAGATGGAAGCAAAGGTAAGTACCTAAGAATGAATAGAAAAAGGGGCAGCTAAGTGGTGCATTGGATAGAGTGCCAGTCCTGGAGTCAGGAGGACCTGAGTTCAAATTCAGCCTCAGACACTTACTAGCAGTGTGACCTTGGGCAAGACTTAACTCTGATTGTCTCTAAAAAAAAAAAGAATAGAAAAGAGTAGCCCTATTCTGTAAGAATAGGGTCAAGAGGACCCAGAATGAGCTGGGTCTGGTGATGAAAGCTAGGGACAACAAAAAAGGAATTTCAGCACAAGAGGTAGAAGACCATGGCTCAGGTAGATAGGATGGTAAGAATCAATGAAGGTTGAATTACATTTATTTTGATTCTATTTTTTCTTCTTCTAAGGAGAATGATCTTTAGAATGGGAAGGAATAAACAAAAAAACCAGTTAACAGAGTAGAAACTCAAGATCAGTGAAATTATACAATGGAATTTCATTGCCCTCAATGAGTTCAAGTCACTAGGCTTTCACAAACTATAAGCTTTGGTCCTGAAAGAACTGTCTGATGTAATTGCTGAGCATCTGCTGGTGATCTTTGATGAAGAACTCAAGAACGGAAAAGACATCACACATCTGGAGAAACGCAAGTATTGTCTTGACTTTTAAAAAAGTTAAAAGGGTGGAGTGTTTGAAGTATAAACCAAAATTCTAGAATGTATTATTAAAGGGATGGTTGGTGATCTTTTCAAAAGGCAAGCAGCAGTCACTCAGAGCCAACAGAACTTCACCAAGAGCTAGTCACACCATAGCCTCTTTTCATTTTATTTTTCTTGACAGTGTAATTAGACTGGTGAAGCAGTGTGGTGTAGAGTCTAGAGAGCTGGTCAGAGTCAGGAAAACAGGGGTTCAAGCCCTGCCTCTAAACACACTAGCTGTATGATCCTGAACAAGTCACTCAGTGCCACAGGCACATTTATAAGACTAACAGGGGGCAGCTAGGTGGCACAGTGGATAGAGCACCAGCCCTAGAGTCAGAAGGATGTGAGTTCAAATACTAGCTGTGTTACTCTGGGCAAGTCATTTAACCCCAATTGCCTCCAAAAAAAAAAGACTTGTAGAACAGGTCTTGATCTGCCTTTGGGAGAGGGAGTCCCTTTCCTGGGATCACCTACATTAATGCCATCACAGTCTGGTCCAACTTGACCGGAAGATTACAGAAATGCTATAGATAGCATTTCTTAGAGTTCAGCAAACCATTTGGTGGAGTCTTTCATGCAATCCTTGTGAAGAAGATGCAGAGATAAGGGCTAGATGATGGTATGGTTTAGGGTATTCAGAACTGGTAGAATGATCAGACTCAAAGACTATCCAGTAATGAGGTCAGCATGAAGTAGGAGGGATGTCTCTAGTGGAGTGTCTCAGGGATCTGTTCTTGGGTTTGTGATGATCAACATTCTTATCAATGACTTCCAACTGGGAGAGATAAAGAAGCATGTTGAATTACAGTCCAAAAGGAAACAAAAGGAGCTTGACAGCTTAGAACAATGGGCCAAATTGAATGGAATAAAATTTAATAAGGGTAGAAAGTGCTGTGCTCGTGTTAAAGGAAAATCAACTGTACCAGTACAAGATAGGGGAGAAATGGCTGTAAAATGGTTATTTTATAAGTCTAGGGTTTTAATGGACTGAAAGCTCAATATGAGCAGTGTGAACTGTCAACTAAAAGGATTAAAGTGAACAATGGAAAGAAGGAAACATTTATTGAGCATCTACTGTGTGCTAAGTACGATGTTAAGCAGTTTACAGATTTGATCCTCACAACAACCCTAAGGAGTTATGTGCTACTAATAGCCCTATTTTATAGATAAGGAAACTGAGGCAGACAGAGATTAAGTGACTTGCCCAAGCTAGTAAGTGTCTGAGGCCAGATTTGAACTGAACTCTTCCCTACTCCAGGACCAGTGCTCCACCCACTGTGTTATCTAGCTGTCTGTGGTATATGAAGACCAGTTGAAAGAACTAGGAATGTTCAAATTGTGGTTAAAAAAAAGATTTTTGAGGAACATAGTAATTCTCTTCAAGTATTTTAAGAGTTGTCATGTGAAAGAGGGATTGGGTTTGTTCTCATTGGCCACAGAAGATAGAATGAGAACACTGAATGGACGGAGCAAAGACAGAGAATAAGGCTCAATATACGGTAAAACATTTCTTCACAAGGACAGTTATTCCTCAAGTAGTCCAGAAGGCCCCAGGAGGTGGTAGGTTCTGCATCACTAGAGACCTTCAAGCAGTGGCTGATTGACATTTGTCTTTTTTTTTCCTTTTGGTGAGGCAATAGAGGTTAAGTGACTTGCCCAGGGTCACACAGCTAGTGAGTGTCAAGTGTCTGAAGCTGGATTTGAATTCAGGTCTTCCTGACTCCAAAGTCGGAACTCTGTCTACTGTGTCCCATGATGATCACTTGCCAAAGATATCACAGAAGGGGTTATTGGTCAGGATTAGGTGACTTCTTCCTTCTCTTAGGATATTAGACTCTGTGCTTCTTTGATTTGGGGACTTTTCCTCTCTGGGCATCACTGTAAGAGCCAAGCATTGCCATGGGTCCAGGTCATCTGCATCTGGGCAAGGTAAGGAGGTATAAGAATGCCATGGAAGTATACTGGGTAAATTATGTAAGGACAGGTTGGTTCTTGCATCTTGGAGTGAGAGGGGCTCTCACTGGTCTGGTTAGCTAGGGCTCCTGGCTATGCTATTGCGACCAAATCCAAACACAATATGGGTGTCATATACTGAGCCATAGGGATGAGGATGAAGTCAGCCCTCAATTACCCCTGGCAGATCATGCCATCCTTTATTCTATCCCACATTTGTATACTTGCATGTCATGGTATAAGGCACATGACATACCAATAATGGTATGTCATGATTCTGAGTGGTGGAAATGGGGACAGGAAGCATTGTGTGTGTGTGTGTGTGTGTGTGTGTGTGTGTGTGTGTGTGATATTGGTGAGGGAAAGAGAAAAAACAGGAAAAGAATAAAAATCAAATAGTGAAGTTACCACACATCACTTTGCAGTCTTTAAAATTTCCTGCTGTATTTCATTTACCAGAGTGTTACAGTGGAAAGGAAAGTTGTATTTTACTTTGCATATTTTTTTGTATTTTCCTATATGTGTAGATGTTGTTTCTCCTGATAGAATATAAACTACTTGAGGGAGAGGCTGTTTGTTTTTTGACTTTGTGTTTTCAAGCACCTAGCATAGTGCCTGGTATGTAGCAGGTGCTTAATAATTGTTTCTTGATTGATCGGTTGGTATTTAGGGAATTAGGAGGCCAGGTTTCTAGTTCCGTCTCTGCTGATAACTTGTTGCATGACCCTGGCCAAGTCACTTCCCCTCTAGCCTCATTTTTTTAATCTGTCAAATGAATTGGACTATATTAAATGATTTTAATGAAGTGGCTAGATTGCTGAACCTGGAGTCAGGAAGATTCCTCTTTGTGAGTTCAAGTCTGGCCCCAGACACTTACTAGCTCTGTGACCCTGGGCACACAGGGTTAAGTCACCTAACCTTGTTTGCCTCAGTTTCCTCATCTGTAAAATGAGCTGGAGAAGGAAATGGCAAACCACTCCAGTATCTTTGCCAAGAAAACCCCAGAAGGGGTCACAAAGAATTGGACATAACTGAAACAATTCAACAATAACGCAACAACAACATTTCTTACCTTAGACATTCAAAAAATTGTCTCAGGAAGCCCAATGTTCCTAAGGCCCAGAGCTAAATAAACCTAGACTGTGTCAACTGAAGAGTGACTTACAGACCTCCTTCTTCAAACAGCAGTCAAAGCCCAAAATTGGGCATGTTATATTTTAAGTAAAGCAGGAGATGACTGAGAGGTGAGTTGTTGACTTGGTGACTTATGGGAGAGATCTCTTTGGAGTCTGGAGCTCACTAACGAGGTGGGCTCTGAGTGGACCAAATTCTCTAAGCAACTGCTTCTAGGAAGCTCTGAGTCACCTTCCATCAAGTCAGGGCTAAGACAATCATTTGATTTTAAGACCTTGGCAATATGACCCCCCCAATGCAGTTAAAGATAGGTGAATCCTGACATTACCACTTTATTTTGCTTTTTCCTTATCTCAGATCATCCCTGAAAAATCACCTCTTCCAAGTAGCAGCCCTTAAGAAAATGACAATATTAGTATAATGTGAGTAAATATATTTGGCATAATCTATCATTTAAAAATATGCTTAAATGAATGCTATTTAAGCAATTATATTCCAGTGCTACCAGATAACAAATGATATTCACTTCTTCCCTGGCTGTAAATACATATTGATTAAGTTAAACTCAGAACTTCAAAATGAATTATATGTGATCATTGTTAAACTGCTTTGCTCACTGGAAAACAAAACACAACAAAACAAGGCCCATATAACACCTATTATACCACATTTAATTAAGACAAGCAGCAACTTTATGTGCCATTACTTGCTCCTGCCAAATCTCTATAGTGTAAATATTGAGCAGTGGCATTGCTTGAATGCTAATCAATCCTTTCTGAATTTCAAATGATTACATAAATTTTAGGAAATACTTATTTGCCAGCATTATTCTCAGTTGCATACATTAGTGAGACATTAATATAAAGATATGTGCATTTATTTGACAAGTGTACAATAAGTATTTTTCTAAATTAGAAAATCATCTATGGGGCGTTAAAAGCTGGGATAGAATGTTGACGGTACTAAGAACTCCAGGCTATTGCTTTTGCTTATCTAACTTCACCAGGTACAATTTAACAAAGACTTCTGGGTAAAAGTGTGAAGTGAATATATTATATTATTACCCAAATTTTCAAGGGGCTATCCCGAAGCATGTCAGTGTTAATGTAGTCAAAGATTTAACTATGTATGTATGTAGTTATGTTACATAGGTATGTATGTATGGTATAGTGGAGAGTTCCAGTCTTGGAGTCAGGAAGACCTGAGTTCTAATCTTTCCTCTAACACATTACAGATCTGTGAGGCCAGGTAAATTATTTAACCTATTAATGACCCAGGAAATTGTCTAAGGTTACAAATTACAGAAAAGTTCCCAAAGTGTATCTGTTCACCACACCACTGAAATCACAGTTCTGGAGAGGTGTATGCAATTTCTATTTCTATATATGCACAAATGTATAAGAACATACAAATATACATATATGCCCACACCCATCTATATTCCACATATGATATACCTATTGTACATATATGTAGGTGATAGATACAGATATACATGTAATTTACATATATAATATAGAGATGATAGAGACAGGCACGATAGATAGGTAGATAGATAAATAGATAGATAGAGAGAGAGATGTGTGTACAGCATCATAAAAGACCATTTAGTATTATAGATTTAGAACTGGAAGCTACCTCAGTGCTCAACTAGTCCAGACAAGTCAAACTTAAATAGAAATTGATCTCTGGGGCCTAGACTGACTTGGAAAAACACAAATTAACATTATCTGGGCACCTAGGTGACTCAGTGGATAGAATGTCAGGTCTAGAGGCAGGAAGACTCATCTTCCTGAGTTCAAATCTGGCATCAGACACTTACTAGCTGTGTGATCCTGAGCAAGTCACTTCACCCTGTTTGCCTCAGTTTCCTCATCTGTAAAATGAGCTGGAGAAGGAAATGGTAAACTGCTCCAGTATTTTTGCCAAATGGGGTCATGAAGAGTTGGACACGACTGAAACGGCTTAACAACAATATTGTATTGTATTTTTAATTTATTTTGTTAAACATTTTCCAATTTACATTCTACCAGTTTCTAACAGCACTTAGGAATTTTGCAGTACACTGGGAGTTAGAAACCTCTGATAGTGTGTCTAGTTAATTTTATGCTGAGGAAACTTGGGACCTATAAAGGTTTAAGTGACTTGCCCAAGTTAAGTGACAGAATTTGGATTTAAACCCAGGTTTTCTGTCTTGAAATCCAACCTTCTCTCTACTCCCCCTTCCTCAACTGACTTTTCAGATTTGAACCTGCCAGGTTCCCTTTAGATAAATTTTTGCCTTTTCTTACTATCTTTGAATTTTCCTTGGATACCCTAACCCAAGATAACCTCAGAAGGAATAATTGGTATGAAATTGGCAGGTTCTCCTCTGATTCTACAATGAAAGAAGTCTTCCATTTAGACTCTGACATCATGCCATTCCACAAAAGTCATTTGATTCAAATTGAAATCAGTATCCAGAAAATCCACATTGTGCTATATAAATTTTAAAAAAATCTTTCAGAAGATTACATTGTACTCAAGGATTCATTCTGAGAGGGAGTCAAGATTTGGGAATTGGAATCGTGCTTTCTATTGCTAATTTGGCCATTAACTTACACTACCCATTTATTCATGCGTTTGTTTGCTCATTTATTTATTTGCTTCTTCATTCATTCACTCTTTTTTTTTTTCTGGACCTGTGATATAATCCATGTCAGGAAGTTCTGTTGTAGAAAATCCTTCCACCTATGCAGATCAGCAACTTTTCGGTAAATTATTAATTTTAAAGAACTAGTAGGACACTGAGTCCTTAAATGACTTGTATCTATGATCATACAGTTAATATATATCATTCAGGACTTCAACCCAGATTTTCCTGGCCCCTCTATCCACTATAATGTACTCACTCTCCTCTGGCTGAAATGACTTACTTTATTAAATATGGGAAACCAAAAACTCTTTGGACTTTATTTTCCTGATCTATCACATATAGTTGTCCAAACAAATAAAACTCTTCAAAAACAGGTTGCGATCCATTTTGACTCTCATGTTTCTACCTTGGTATCCCTTTTTGCCTGAAACTTTTTAAAAAATTATTGGAAAGGTATGTATTTATGGAGATTATTGGAGAAAATGGGGGCAGCTAGGTGGCACAGGGAATAGAGCAGTAGGCTTAGAATCAGAAAGATTTATCTTCCTGCGTTCAAATTCAGCTTTGGACACTTACTAGCTGTGTGACCCTGAGCAAATCACTTAACCTTGTTTGCCTCAGTTTCCTCATCTGTAAAAACAAGCTGGAGAAGGAAATGGAAAACTACTCCAATATCTTTGCCAAGAAAACCCCAAATTGGGTCATGAAGAGTCTGACATGACTGAAAAGTAACAACAATGAAGAAAACTGAAGCTCAACAATTTGCTGAGCTCCATTTTGGAAACACACCCCTATGAAAAACCTTAAAATCTGTGACTCTCTTGCATTAATCTTCCATGATAGGATTCCTCTGGCTACACTGAGGGGAGGGGGGATTGCTCCTCCCAAGGAGTTGGTAACATTTGTTTTAATTAAACATCAATTTCCCTATGTAATTGCAGAGGTGGTATGTGGGTGGGGTGCAATGCACTACTGTACCTCATTTCCAGAGCTTCCTTGCCTAGAAAGCTCAGAGTATAGTTGCTCCTTCTATAGTTTTATGGTTAGGCGGAAGAATAAGCCTCCTAATAATTTTTGTTTCAGAGTAATGTTGGTATCTGATTGTGGAAAAAAACAAATTGGCTGTTGCAATAGCTCCTAGGTAATCTCTCTGCCTGCGGTCACTCCCCTCTCTAATCCTTCTTCCACACTATTGCCAAAATGATATTCCTAAAGCAAAGGTCTGACCATGTTACTCCCTAGTCAATGATCCCTATTACCTCCAGGATCCAAAGTAAACTCCTCTGCTTGGTATTCAAATCCCTTTATGATCTGGCTCCAACCTATCTTTCTAGTCTTATTGCACATTACTCCTCTTTCACATTTCCTGTGGTCCAGCTAAACTTGGCTACTTGATATTCCACACATCTCTCACCTCTGTGCCTTTGCATAAGCATACCTGGAACTCCTTTCTCAATTGCACTTCTTAATATCCCAAGTTTCCTTCAAACCTCAGATCAATTATGTGAGTTCTTTTCCTGATTCAGAGGAAGGCAGGAATCTACTAGAATCAGAGGATTTTGATAAGCTGCTAGCAACTCCCCTAACCCTATTCACCCCCCCGACCTTATTTTTTTTTACCTTGTAACTTATTTTACATCTACTTTCTATCTATCTATCTATCTATCTATCTATCTATCTATCTATCTATCTATCTATC
>NW_020954687.1:3655691-3677082 GCF_900497805.2 Vombatus ursinus
CCTACCTATCTGTGATTACATTGTTTCCATCTATAGAATGTGAGCTCCCTGAGGGTAGAGACTGTCTCATTTTTGTCTTAGCATTGTAAACACCTATGTGCCTTGCGTATAGTAGGTGCTCAGGAAATGCTTATTGATTGGTTGATTGCTTGAAGGAAGATCAGGTCTCACATGCTTCTCGATGTGATTAGTCATGAGTTCCCAAAGGGACAGGGAGCAAAATCATGAAACAAGAAACTGGAAGAAGCCAATTCATAAGACTAAATGTCTTCTGCAGAAACCGTGCAAACTTAAATGGAAGGTTGAACATACCCTTCCTGGCACATCCTTTCCTTAAAAAAAAAAAAAGCCAGAGGGAATCCCACTTGTCTCACCAGGTGACTCCATGGTCTGTTTGAAGAGCCCACTTTTCTTTTTTGCTTTGTTTAAGTAAGAGCCTGCTGTTTGCTGTGCATAATGATTAAATGTTTACCATTTCGACAAGTCCCTGTTGTCTCATGTTAAGTGAGACGTGGGATCAATAGTTGCTCTGCAATTATTTGCCCATTGATAAAGCCTTCATTTTTCAAATGAAATACATTCATCTGCGTCCTGACAGTGATAAGAGACGAGCACTGGTCAGAGGCTGTTTGTGTTACAGCGTTAAGCTCCCCCGACAGATGAGTGACTGGACATGGGTCAAGTGATGTCTAACTTTCTTCCTATTGGCATTTCACTTTACAAACTGTTCTGATGGAAACTTGATAAAGCATTCTTGCTGAGTCCTAATAATGGGAGCCAGCAGGACAAATGGAATATTCTGGTAATGGGAGAGCAGTGCCTGAAATTTCTTGTAAACATGCAGGCCAGAGAGCTACTGGGCAACATTGACATAAAGAAAAGAGCAATCATATTCAGAAGCCAAAAATTATTGGAAAGATCAAGTCCAGCTGTTTGCTTTCTTATTCAAAGAATTGCTCAGCCTGTTAATTACCTGAAGAGCAAAATATAAATTTATTTACTTAATTTTTAGTTATAGGTTTTATATACTAATGAAAGATCAGTCACCTCACAGCTCCCATTAGTTTTTCAGTTGTGACTGACTCTTCATGGCCCCATTTGGGATTTTCTTGACAAAGTGGTTTTGCCATTTCCTTCTCCAGCTCATTTTATAGATGAGGAAACTGAGGCAAGCAGGGTTAAATGACTTGCCTAGGGTCACACAGGTAGTAATTGTCTGAGGCTGTATTGGAACTGAGGTCTTTCTGATTCCAGGCCTGATACTCTATCCACTTTCACCACCTACCTGCCCAATGTTTTCCTCACGACAACCCAATAAAATAGTAGAATGCTAGGCTTGGAGTCAGGAATGCTCTGGTTCCAATCCTGTCTCTGACACTCTCTTGAGCACGTAACCAAGGGGAAATCACTTAATCTTTCTGAGCCTCAGTTTCCTTATCTGTAAAATGGGAATAATAATAATATCTATAGGGCCTATCTCACAATATTATTGTAAGGTTCAAATCATATAAGGGATATAAAATGCTTGGCAAATCTTGAAGGGCTTGGTAAAGGTCAGATACTATTATGATTAGTAGTATTTATTCTGAATATATTTTACCTAAACTAACATATATACATGTTGTTTCTTGTGATAGAACATAAGCTCCTTAAAAGCAGGAATCATTTCATTTTTGTCTTTGTATCCCTAGTCCCTGGAAAAGTGCCCAACACATGATAGGCACTTCACTTAATAAATGCTTATTGGTTGATTGATAGTAGTAGTTTTTGTTGTTCAGTTGTTCTTGGCCTTGTCTAACTCTTTGTGATCCCATTTGGAGTTTTCTTGGCAAAGATACCGGAGTGGTTTGCCATTTCCTTTTCCAGATCATTTTACAAATGAGGAAACTGAGGCAAACAGGGTGAAGTGACTTGCCCAGGGTCACGCAGCTAGTAAGTGTCTGAGGCTGAATTTGAACTCAGGAGGATGAGTCTTCCTGACCCCAGGCTCAGTGCTCTAGCCACTGTGGCACCTAACTGCTCTGATAGTAGCAGCAGCAGAAGAAGAGTATTGTAATTCCCTTTTTATAGATGAGGAAACTGATACTCAGATATGGCTTTCTTAGAGTGACAAAAGTAGTAAGTGGTGGAGCCAGAGCAATAATCCCCAGTCTTCTGAATCTATGTCTGGGGTTCTTTCAGCTATTTCCATTCTCTGGGCCTCAGTTTCCTCATCTGCTAAATTAAGGGTTGGCCTAGCCCTAGAGGATCTCTGTAGCCCTTTGCAATTCTAGCATTCTGTGACTCTCAATTTTAATAGCACAACTTCTGAAATATCTACAAAAGCCAAGAGAATAGAAAATTAGTCAACGGTTCAGTGCATTAAATTGGTGCAGACTAAAAATTAATGTAAATTCGTCCTTGAAACGTTTCCTGAAGGTGTTTGGATTTTTTTCCCAACCTAAAGTTTTGAGTAGTTGAACTTGTTTCATTTTGCTACTACAAAAATAGCCTTAATGTTTATGCACTAATTGTCAGACATTCATTAGTGATTCAGACAGCATCCTGAAGAGGACAGCATGGTATGGCCTAATTGAAAGACCATCGCTCTGAGAGTCAGCATGCCCAGGTTTTATTTCTGTCTCTCTCACTAGCTAGCTGTGGGACCTGGTACAGGTCCCTTCGTTCTCTGATCCTCAGATTTTCTTATCTGCAAAATGAGGTACTCGGTGAACTCTCAGCTTCTTTTTAGATCTAAAAGTCAGCCATTCTGGGAAGGCATATATAAATTAATATAGGATAGGTTATTAATGAGGGGCATATTTAGGGTACATACCTAATCATTTGAGGTTGATTATTCTATTTGATTTGATTATTACGCAGCACATGTACCCTGATACCACTCTCAGAGGAAAAATAGCAGGTTGGAGGACCATTGGTCTAATGCAATAGCAACAACAGCAACAATAACTAGCGCATATGTAGGACTTACTATGTGCCAGGCACTGAGCTAAGGGCTTTATACTTATGACCTCATTTGATCCTCACATCAACTCTGTGAGGTAGGGGCTATGATTATCCTCATTTTACAGATGAAGAAACCGAGGCAAACAGGATAACACAGCTAGTGAGCATCAGGGGCTGGATTTGCATCTTCCTGATTCCAGATCTGGCATTCTATCCACCCCACCATCTAGCTTGTATGTTTTGTCAAATGCTCTTAGGGAAAAAAATGTTCTTAGGAGACAGGCAAATAAAAATGATGATGATTACTGTTTCGTATGCCTGGCCCGCAGTAGGTGTTCAGTACATGCTTATTTATTGGTTGATTGAAGGAGGATTAGATCCTTGACTCATATTCCCCTCTCTGTGTCAGCAATGTATTCCCAAGGTAGGCAAGTGAAAGACAAGGCAGGAGTACAGAGTATGATACCAAGGAGCCAGGCTATGTTGTGATTTCCTTTGTGCCATTTACAGAATGCAGAGTCTCTGAGTTGAAAGGTACCTCCAACTTAAACTAGTTCGGTCCCCAACAACCTCTACACCTTTCCCAAAAAGCGATCAGCCCGCCAGTCTGTGTTTAAAGACTTCCAGTGCTGGGAAACTCACCACCTCCATTCCATTCTTGAAGAAGATCTAATTATTAGAAAGATTTTCTTCTGGGTCTAGCTGAAATCTGTCTCTACAACTGCTATCCATTATTCCAAGTGTTGTCTTCTAGGTCAAGCAGAATAAAGTCAATCTCTTTTCTATATTAACAGCCTCCCCCCCCCCCTTTTTTTTTTCAAACTCGAAGACAGCTACCATGCCTCCTCTAAGCTTTACCTTCTTCAGGTCAAACTTATCTAGTTTCTTCAGTTGATCCTCAATATGGCATGGTCTCCAGTCCCCTTATTATCCTGATTGCCCTCTTCAGGATCCTCTTTACCTGGTCGATGCCCTCCCTAAAACATGGTATCCATAATTGAACACAAAAATCCAGATGTGACATGACTAGGGCACTATACAGCCCTGTCTCTGGACCCACCTCTCTAAATTTAGCCTAAAATTGGGTTAGCTTTTGTGGCTTCAGTGTCTTACTGCTATACTTTTAAAGTCAACCAAATCCTTCAAATATGTTTCATGGGGACTGTTGTCCAGTCATGCTTCCTTCATACTGGACATTGGTGGTTGATTTTTTGAACCCATGTAAAATTTTATGTTTAGCCTTATTATATTTCATCTTATTCAATTTGGCTTATTGCTCCATCTAGCTGAAATCTTTTCTTGGCTTGTACAATGTCTTCTAACATATTCTTCCTGGCACCTGAAAATTCAATGTTGGCCATCTGTGCCTTCATCCAATAATCTTAAAGCCTCGTGGGATAATCTCATCCATCACTGTACTTCCAAGCAAGATTTGACCTAAGGCATCCCAGGCAGAGAGGTTTGTTTTTTTCCCTTAATATTCTCTCTGGAAGAGAATCCCACGACTTTCCACCATAATCCATTTCGTTGGCATTTAACAATTGCAATTCTAAATGTAACCTAAATCCTTCCAGGAAAATTTCATTTCTTTCTTTAAGGAAAAAGGAAACTAGCAAGTGACTATTCTCTTATATAAGAAACCCCTTCATAGTCTGGACCGTTATCCCATGCTTTATACAGTAAAATAGTGACAATTACTTAAATTGGAATTTTGCATTTTCTAAACATTACTTTCTTCAGTCTCTTATAGATTTTCACTTTGTTTTTTCCTCTATATGTGTCTCTCTGTCTCTCTCTTTTTTCTTTCACAACACAAAATAGGGAAGGAAACTGAAAAAAATTTAACTGTTATGAAGGGGAAAGACCACTGGATTGGAAGCCAGTTTTTGTCCTGCCTGTGTCTACTTTCCGGTGTGACCCTGGGGTGTGTCCTTTCACCTCTCTAAGCTTCAGTTTCCCCATCTGTAAAAGGAGGAGAAAGGACTAAATGAGATCATCAAAGGTCCTTTTTAGTTCTAGCATTCTGTGATTCTGAGAAGAAATCAAAAGACAGGAAAGTTAAATGGGTTATACATTGGTGGGTATTTATATATTGGGTTTATACATTGTCAGGGTGGACTAATGATAGAATCACAGACCTGGAGCTGAGAAGGACCTTAGAAACAATCTAAGTAATTAGTTTTCACTTAGGTTCAGTTGTTGTGTCCTACTCTTCGAGACCCCATTTGAGGTTTTCTCAGCAGAAATACTGGAGTGGTTTGCCATTTCCTTCACCCGCTCATTTTACAGATGAGGAAACTGAGGCAAACAAGGTTAAGTGATTTGCCCAGAGTCATACGGCTAGCAAGTGTCTGAGGCTGGATTTGAATCCAGGGCTTCTTGACTCCAGGTCTGGTACCCTATCCACTGTGCCACAGAGCTGCCCAAAGTAATAGTTAGTTATCCCAAATCTTTGTAAACTCCTTTGCTGTTCTTATTCCACATATATGATTTTATTTGTGTAGGCAGCTACTGGTATAGAAACTCCTACGCTGTTTTTCAACTTGAGGTATTGGAGATTTGCCCAGTGGCGCTAGAGTTTAGGGTTCTGGAATGAGTATGTTGTAAGAGGCAGGCCTGGAATTCAGGTCTTCTTGACTCTAAGGTTCACCATCCACTAGGCAACACTGTCTCTCAGTTGACTGCTTTATGTCCATACACCTCTAGTTGACTACCTTATAGTTATAAAATATTTGGGGAATTTTCTGGAATTATGGCTTCAAAAAACAAAATTTTGTGCTTTTATGCCCATTTTCTGGAAGATTACAATACTTTAAATCGCTCATACTCATACTTGATTGTACAATGGATTGCTTTGGAATTTGTTGACAATTAGGTGGTCTAATTTAACTCTGTTTTCTAATTGCCAACTTCAACTAAACTTCATCTTCATGTTCATATAGATTTTATGTTGAGAGATCTTCCAGTTATGCTGTTCAAAAATTTAGGGGAAAAAAGTTTCATGAGGCAATTTCTGGGATGTAAGGTGTAGGTAGGAATGTGTCTTTACTTTAGTTCTATGACTATAATTTTAATGCTTGCTCACAGCAGGAAAAATTACACTGTAATTTGAAAACATTTTTTGATTTGGAGTCTATTCAGATTTCACTTGGTAGGATTGAATTGCTAAAAGGTAAGGTAAGTCTGAGATTAATAGGACATCTTTTAGCCTTTGATTTGATTTTGTTGCCATATAAGCACATTTTATTTTATTTATATACATATCACACACACACACACACACACATAGGGCTGCTTGATGGCTCAGTGGATAAAGCACTGGGCCTGGAGTCAGGAAGACTGGAGTTCAAATCTGGCCTGAGACACTTACTAGCTGTGTGACCCTGGGTAAGTCACTTAACCCTGTTTGCCTCAGTTTCCTCATCTGTAAAATGAGCTGGAGAAGGAAATGGCAAGCCACTCCAGTATCTCTGCCAAGAAAACTCCAAATGGGGTCACAAAGATATGACTGAAATGACTCAATAACAAAAAAACATACACATCCCAAATATACCTACAGAAATATAGTAAGGATTCTGTGATTTCATTATCATGGTGAACTGTAGGGCAAGAGTCAATGGCCTTTGGAATCAGAGGATCTGAGTTCTAATCTTGCCTCTTTCCAGCCATGAATCACTGCGTGACTTTGAGCAAGGCACATTTAGTCATTCTAGGCCTTTGTTTCCTCACCTGAAAATGAGGGGGGATGAAGTAGTTAGCCTCTAAGGTACCTGGTAATAAATAGGGGTAGCTAGGTGGTGCAGTGAATAGAGCACTGGATCTGGAGTCAGGAAGATCTGAGTTCAAATACAGTTCAGATATTTACTTGCTGTGTGACTCTGGACAAGTCACTTAACTCCATTTGACTGAGTTCATCATCTGCAAAATGGGGACACACTGGGGAAGAAAATGGAAAACCTTTCCAGTATCTTTGCCAAGAAAACACCATGGACAAAAGTCCGGGTAGAGTCAGACATGACCAAACCACTGAACCACAACAGGGTACCAGGCAACTTTAAAGCTAGGATCCTAGGGAGTTGATTAAGGGACATAGAAATGACTTGTTTAGGCTCCCATAGAAACATAATGAATACCCTGACCCTCAAGTCTCATACTCTATTGATTATTCCATACTGCTTCATGTCAGTGTATAAACTCACACACATCCATACTCGTACTCCCTCCCGCTCCCACAGAGTCATATTATTTTAAAATTTATTTACAAAGTTAACTTGTTATTAAGTTATATGAAGGATGTCATTGAAGAAAAGTATGATGGAAAAAAGATGTGCTGATCACATGGCAAGATAACCAATGGACAGCCCAGTTGCTCCAAAGATATACTTGCAATGTCAAAAGAATGGAAGAATGAGTAAATCCCCTGTGGCAAACCAGTGGGAAGATCATAATATCTAGAACTGGAGGAGACCTCAGAGGCCATTGGGTCCAACTCATTTATTTTACAATTGAGAAAACCGGAGACACAGAGTTTAAGGGTCTTGACCAGGGGGACACAAAGCAGATGAAAATGTAGAAATGGAACCCAAGTCTTTTAGTGCCCTATCCACTACACAATATTGCCTCTCATGGACAAGAGGATAGGCAGGCACAGGTGGGTAGCAATCTACACTATTGGAGAGAATACTCATACCTGTGAGATCAGAGATCTCCTGGAGGATTGGAAAGTTACCATGACACATATTTTTTCTCCTCAGTAACTTGCTGAAGAGCCTCCCCTCTCTGCTTCCCAACATGCAGGCTAATTGTTCTCTTTCCCAATAATTACTTTTTTGAAAATTTATCAATGCGTTCGGGGAGTCACCAGCTACTTTTATTCATGATTTTGCCTTCTTTAAAAATGATTTCTTTGGGATGGGGCTGAATCCATAGCCTGAGCTGAGGGTCTTCACTTCCTAGCACAAAGGGTTATTAGAGGAGGTTAGGGATTGTCCTCTAAAGTTGATTAAGACTTTCTGGTAGTGCTCCAGCCTAACCACTCATTATAATGTAAATAGGAGTGGGAGGATCTGTGTTAAAATCCTAGCTGTGCCACCCACTGTTTGTGCAAAGGTGAGCAAATCACATCTCTCAGATCTTAATCTCTTTGATACCCCTCTGTAAAAGGAGGAGCCTGGAAATGATCTAAGGTCCCTTCTAGCTCTTAATCAATGATGTTCTGAACTGATAGCTATCCTACACCCTAAATGGAAGCCCGTTTCAGATACTTACTAGTTAGCTGTGTGACCCTGGGCAAGTCACTTAACCGCCATTTACTTTCAGTTTCTCATCTATAAAATGGGTATAATAATGGCACCTAATTCACAGGGTTGTTGTGAGGAACAAGTGCTATATTTGTAAAGCATTTAGTGTAATGTCTGACTTCTTGTTCAGTCATGTCCAACGCTTCATGACCTCATTCGGGATTTTGTTGGCAAAGATACTGGAGTGATTTGCCATTTCCTTCTCCAGCTCATTTTACAGATGAGGAAACTGAAGCAAACAGTATTAGGTGACTTGCCTAAAGTCATACAGCTACTAAGTGTCTGAGGCTGGATTTGAATTCAGGTTTTCCTGACTCCAGGCCAGATGCTCTATTCACTGCACTACTTAACTAGTCCCATATAATAGGTACTATATATATATATATATATATATATATATACACACACACATATATACACACACACACACACACACATATATATACATATATATGTATATATATACATATATGTATATATATATGCACACACATATTATTATTATTATTATTATTACATAACCTGTCTGAGTGTCAATTTCCTCATCTGTAAAATAGGGACAATTATAGCACCTAACAAGTTGTGAGGTTTAAAAGTGCTTTGTGATCCTTAAAGTGTTATGTATGTGTCAGCTATTATTATTATTAATGACATTTTTAATTATTAGTAAACTAGGAAGGAATTATACAACACATAGGATTTAGAATTTGTTGTAAATTAATATAATAATAATGATAATAATAAGAGCTGGCATTTATGTAATGCTTTAAGGTTGCCAAATACACTCAGTATCTCATTCGTTCCTCTCAACAACCCTGCTAGGTATGAGCCCATAATAGAGATGCCCATAATATTATTATTTTGCCCATAATAGAGATGAGGAACCTGAGGCTCTTGAAAGGTCATGTGACTCACTCATGGTCCCACAGCTAGTAAGTAATAGAGACTGGAACTGAACATATCTTCCTGACTCCAGGTTCAGCACTGTAGCTGCTATGGCATCTGTTACTTAGTTTTAACCATTTATAATTCTTTAGCACTTTTGCCGATTCACTTCCTGGGATCAGCCTTTGAAAGGAAATTCTTAACAAAATTAATTCTTAAAGTTAAAGCATAAGACAAAATATAATCTCCTCTGTTTAGCTTTTAAAGCCCTTCACAATCTGGGTCCAACCTATCTTTCCAGCCTCATCAAACATTGCTCCCCCTTCACACTCTGTGGTCCAACCAAGCTGGCTTTCCCTCTGTTCTTCACACGTGTACTCCTCTATTTGCACAGGTTGTCCTCCATGCCCAGGACATGCTTTTCCTCACCTCTGCCTAAAAGAATCCATCTCTGAAATCATCACCTTCTACACCAAACCTTTCCTAGTCCCATCAATTGTGATTCCCTCCCTCCAAACTACTTTGTATTGAACTACTTTGAATTTATTCTCTGTATCTTGAATATGTACCTCTTGTCCCCCTTGATAGAGTGTAAACTCTTTGCAAGTAGAGATTTTTTCTGTTCTGTGTGTTTGTACCCCTAGGACCTAGCCTAATACTTGACACATAGTAGGTGCTTAATCAGCCTGTCAACTGGTATCAGCATTTTCCCACTTTTGTTAGTTGTGCAAATTGAGTCTAAGTAGTTCATCTCGTTTAACAATTAATTTTTCTAGGTGTTTGAGATTTAGAATAAGGGTTCTTAACCAGCAATCCATTGGATACATTTTAGGGGGTCATGCATTTGGATAGGATTTTGTTTTTTACATTTTCATTTTCACTACCCTCTAACTGAAATGTAGCATTTCCTTCAGTTAATATTGTTCTAACAAGGAGGCATGTAGGCTTCAACAGACTGCCAAAAGGCTCCAAGACACACGAAGGGTTAAGAGCACCTGTCCAGAGTCAACGTGGTCATATGGAATTTGGAGTCAGTGGACCTAGATTTGATGTTACTTCTGTTGCCTGTATGATCTTGGCCCAAGGCATCCTCCCTGTCTGCATTTTATTTTCCTTATCTATAAATTGAGGGAGTTGAGCTTAATGACTACTAAGGTCTCTCCCAGCCCTAAATCTTTGGCTCATTTCTTTGGTGGAACAAAATAACCCCCAACTCCTCTATTTTTATCTGGGATAGAAATTATTTTTAACTGTCTTCTTGATCCCTGGCCTCTGGCATTTGATAATTTCTCTTTTTTGGCAGAAATCTATTCCCTTATTATATCTGGTTTGGTTTCCACTTGACTTCAGGTTTCTAGGCCCCCATGCTCAAAACCTAGGCATCATCATTGCCTTGTTCACCTCCTTCTACCCTCACATTCCAACGGCTGCTATGTGAATAGTCATTGTTTCTGTCTTTGCATTCCCACAGCTGTTATGTGAATAGTCAAATCCCTTCAGACCTCTACAAAGGCAATAGTAGCCTAACTCTCACCTCCAATCCACTTTCCTAATCCACTCTTCACACCACTTCAAGGTTAATCTTTCTTATATCCAAATCTGATCCTGTCCATATATTGTTGAAACTATTAACCTACTCTCTCTGCAGTATAAGAAAGGGGCTTCCTCCTCTCCAAATATAGCCCAGGCTCCTTAGCCTATCATTCAAAGTCCTCCAAAATTCTGCTATCCTATGGTAGCCATCTTGGGCAAATAAAAATTGTCTTCAAGAGTCCAAAGGGCCCATATATGGAAGAGCTACTAGACTTGAACTGTTTGGCTTCAGAGGGAAGAATTAGGAGTGATGAGTAGAAGGTTCAGAGGGACAGATTTGGGCTCAATCTATGGGAAAACTTCCTAACAATTAGAACCATCCAAGGTGGAATTGGGCTTCTTTGAGAGGTAGTAGAATCTCTATTGTGGAATGTCTTCAGATGAAGGCAAACCAATTGTTAGAGATGTTGGTAGAGATGTAGGGTGTCGCCTCTAGATGGCCTCTGAGGCCTTCTCCTATTCTGAGATTTTGTGACACCTTTCTAATCTTATCTCAGATTCTTTTCCCAACTCTAAGTATTCTGTGGTTCCTTGAAACTAGACTACTTTCTGTCCAACACACACTGCTTATCTTTTCCCACCTGCATGCCTCATCTCATGCCATTCCCTAGTCCTGGGATGCCTTCCCCCAAAACTGCACCTGTCAATTATCCCACTAGTCATTCAAGATCCAGTTCAAATTCCAATTCAGTCTGAAATGAGCCTTCTTCATTTAGAACAACTCATAGTAGTCAAAGTAGTACTTTGTACTTCTTACATGTACTTTTCAGATACTTTTTTTTTATATTAGGAGCAGCATGGCATAATAGATAGCTTATTGGGCTTAGGGTCAAGAATAGATGGGTTCATATTCTAATCAGATCTTTTCTGGTTGGGTGGCCTTGGGCAGATTACTTAGCTGATTTGTGCTTTGGTTTTCCTATCTATAGAATGGATGTTGGAATTGATAGCATTATATCCTCTTCTAGATTTAACTTGGTGATCCTATAATTATGGTTAATTGGGTATTCATTATCTATTTTATACTTGAGTATAAATTCGTTGTGCTCAGGGACAGTTTCTTATTTGTTTTTGTGTCTCCTTTCATACATAGTACAGTGTTCTAGACATAGTGGGTGTCTACTAGATATTTATTGAATTAAATTTAGCTCTAAAGCCAGAGGTTTATTTTCATTTTAGCCAGGCACTTGAAAGGCTGAACAAGTCAACAAGTATTTATTAAATGCCTACTATGTGTATATACTGTGGTAAGTGCTGGCAAAAAACAAACAAATATGTCCCTGCTTTCGAAGTACCTGCTCATAGTCATGAGACAGAGGGGGAAGGTGATGTGAAAAATAACTATGTACAAATGATATAAACAGGATAAAATGGAGATAATCATAGTGGGTAGGCACTAGCATTAAGGGGGATCAGGAAAGACTTCTAGTAGAAGGTGAAATTTTAGCTGGGATTTGAAGGAAGTCAAGAAAGACAGGACATGGCAATAAGGAAGGAGAGAATTCTAAGCTAGTGAAAGTAGAGTATCTCATTTGAAAAACAACAGAGACCAGTATCACAGGACTGCAGATGGATAGGTGTAAAGTGTAAGAAGACTGGAAAAGAGGAAAGGGACAGGTCATGGAGGTCTTTAAAAGCCAGAGGAATTTATATTTGATCATGGAGGTAGTAGGGAGCCACTGAAGAGTAGGGTGGTGATGTGGTCCACTTGCGCTTTAGGAAGATCAATTTGACAGTTGAGTGGAGTTGACTTAGCCATTGGGTGTTCAAGTAGAGTGACTTCTTAGCTGGCACATTTTAAACTTGGTACTCTGAGTACTTAGAATATATTAATTTTCCTTATGAGTTAGGCTTGATCACATTATGGCATATTTGGGATACTGTGGTTCTAAACTGGCAAGCTGTCTTCTGTTCTGCATTTGCTCTGTAGGAGCTCCTGTTGATAGGAATTCACCCTCTCTCTGCAATGTCCATGGAGATGTGGCTTGGGGATAATGATATTATTTCCTTCTTCCTCCAACTGCAGTTATTTCTATCCTCATGATTCATTTTGGCTTTTGTTAGTGGTAGACAACATAGCAGATTCACCATAATGTTTTAGCCTGCTCTGGAGCCATTGATTTTAGGAGCCAATGCAGCTCCCTACTTAGAAAATCTTTTCATTTCCTAAGTTATCAATGGGGTTGTTCCAGTTAGGTTATTAAATATTTAGGCACAGTCTATAGGCAGTTTAATTTGAAATAAAAAAACCTATCAAGTATATAGCTTATGTCTCTGTACAGTATTGCATTACCCAGCACTGTCTCAAGAAACTGGATGGTTTATGATGAGGGAGGTGTTTGTGCACCAGCCAAACAAACTGTCACATATCTCAGGATGCAGAGCCATATCCATTTTTACTGAGTTAACTTTAAGGTTTCCAATGACATCATCCCATTTGGGATTTTAAAAGTTCTGCAAATTTAAATGCAAAACATAGTTCAAGATGTCTATTTTTTTCCTTGCTTTTTGATTTTGACCTGAGAAATCCATTTCATTTCTAGATTCAGTTCAAAGCATCCCACATCACTTCAAATCTGTCTTTCCTCATTCAGACACAGGAAAATCAGTGTTTTCTTGGTGGGCACTTGCCATTTGGTTAATTTCTATTTCACTATTGTGGTCATGATGGTGCTGTCCTAGTGATGAATTTCTGGGCATGCATTTCCCTCCCTTTGCTCTCAGAAACATGTTGTGATAATTAAATAGTTCATTTGCTAACATTCTAATTTGAAGAGTCTAACACCTGCAAGACAGAAACTATGAGTATCTCTTCAGGAGTCAGGAGAGCTGAACTCAGCAATTCCCCACATGTGGATGTTACCCATATTCTAATTCCTTGCTATAGCCTCTTTCAGTGGAGAACAACTCCAGGGCTTTTTCATTTCCCGACTAAATCAGGGAACCAACATTGCAGACTACACAGAAGCTCCCTATAAAGTTTTGCATTGATTTAAAAATAGAGAAAGAGAGTTCTTCTTCTTTTTTTTTTAAAAAAAAACCCTCTTGTTCTTTTTACCAATCTCTTGTAATTTCTGTTCACCAGTATCTTGGTTCTTAAGTGACTGTTTTTATTTAGTTTCCCCTTGCCTTTCATTTTCCTCTAAAATGAATCAAAAGCATTTTTATTGAAAAATTATTTGGAATATTTGCTTTGTTACTTTGAAAAGCAAATTTTGGCTGAAACCTCTGCTTGCTTTTGCTCTAAAAGATCTGTGTGTGTATGGGGGCGGGGGCAGGGGTGGGGAAGGAGGGGTCTGTGCTTAAACTAAAAAAGATGATTAGGCTTTATCTACACTGGTAGCCTAGTGACTTATAAGTTAATGTATCTCTATAAATGTCAGAAAATACCAGAGAATAACTTAGGCACTGGGGAAAATCTGGCTCAATATTTTCAACAAGACAATGTGTGAGTTTACAGAAGGTTCAATCCCCATCCCTGTTTCCAAATAATAAAAGAGAATGAAATAATTATGTAACGTGAATCAGACCACTCGATGGAAAGATTAAAGTGATGCAAACCAAAGCTGGCTCATAGTAAATGTGAACATTTTCAAATAAAATTCAGTTATTCAGTGAATTTAAAATACCATTGAAGTGAGATGAATCTTTTAAAATATTTTATCACTGAGTTGTTACAATGTTCCTTCTACAGATATTACTACATCACCATCTAATTACTGATAAAATATACCAGAATAAAAAAAAAACCCAACAACCCAGAAATCTTGCCATATACAAACTTGGTTTAATTTGTGAGATAACACCGTGTTACTTGAGAAAATTTTCTGAAACCTCTGTGTCTGGAGAGAAAATATAGCCTCAAAAGCTGAGATTTCTTAGCATTTTGTGTTCAAATTCATTAAATGGAATCTAGTCTAGAATCTTTGAACAACATAGTTGATCAATAAATTTCTTTCTATTTTTTTAACATTTCTATTTGCTGTGCTTTATCATAGTTTTCAAACTATGAAACTCTACCACTTTGTTTTGTTTTTTAACACTGACTACATGTGAAAAATTAACTCTGGTTATATTATTTCAAACTATTCCTTTCATTAGCAACAGTTGTGTTGTACTGTCAAGGAGAATTTAAGAAATTAAAGGACCCAATTTGGGAAGCAGGCACATCTGTTTTACTTTGCAGTTTAAACATTTCATTATTGTTTTATTTTGCTGTATATGAATTCACAGCTGTCCTCTAACTGAAAACTAAAGAAAAAACACATGTTGGTAAATCTGATTTCTGCGTATTTTTTTCTTTCAAGGGAAGTCTCCTCCCTCAGCTGTCTGCCAATAAGTAATAAACGCATTTGGCAAAAAAATTTATTTAAGTTGACTTTATTAAGCTAACAAAATGCAAAAACCAAGCAAGGGACAGGCAGAAAAATGTGTTCCTTTGAAGTCAATAAAAATTCATCTCCTTAATCCTTTATTTAAAAAAAAAAGTCCTGACAATGGTGATTTTTCTTGACTGATTTACTGAGATCTTCGAGTTAAGCAATTTGAATTGTATAGGTATCTTTCCTTGCCAAAGCCTGTCTTATAATATTAACAACAATGACAAAAAGACAGCAACAACACTACACAGAGATGCAGTTCTTTCCTTGCTAGTTTCATGACAAACATTCTTCATAAGGGCAAGTGTTTACATCTCTTTATGAGTGTTGTCTGTAGCTAACTAGGTAGTTCTATCAACAGTGATACAGCTTTGTAAAACAGGCTTTTCATTTCTATCTACTTCTTAGAGAGGCAGCATGGTGCAGTAGATATTGGTCTGGCCTTGGAGTCAAGACTTGATGCTGACACGTTAACTGTGGGACGCAGGGCAGCCACTTAACTTCTCATTGCCTCAGGCAACTCTCTAAATTACATTTGAGTTACCAATTTAATCTGCAGAAGAGAAGGGAGCTGCCATACTGGGAGTTTTCTATGTCAGTAACAATGTCACATTTTGCCCCTTTCCCAGGCTCTTCCATCTCCAAACCACAGATATACGTGGATCCAAACCGGAAGCAGAGAGCTCAAACAAGGTGTCGGTAGAAACCTTCCTCTTACGGAGGGGTACTGAAACTCAGGACTTCTTACTCTTACTGCAGACCATGCGTCTTTTCTTAGAGACTTTCACCCATACCCCTCAATGATCTTTATGAGTACTATTTTTACTTGTGGAAAAAACAATCCAGGACTCTATCCTAATTTCTCTTTATCCATACCCTGACAATATAATCATTGAAGCTTATGTGAATGTAAGCTCCAGGAGGACAGGAACTTTCGGTTTTGTCTTTGTATCCCCCGATCCTAACATAATACCTAGCATATGGTAAGTGCTTAATATCTGTTGAATTGAATTGATATCCAAGGTGATTACTGATCACATATAAATATTGTTGTAAATCAACATTTGAAGAACTAAGGGAAAAACTTTTTTTTTTAAAGTATAGTAATCTCTTCCCCCAAGCTCCCATTTTTTCAAAACCAGGAAAACACCGCACATCCAGTTCAAAATACACGTAATGAGATTCCTTACCTAAACTAAAGAGCACTAAGAATTTCAGACACACAAACTCTCGTAGATCAAACTGCAGAGAACGAAGCTTGGCCACTAGTTCCTGGGCATGGCTCATCAGGTTGTTGAGGGTGGCTCCAGCTTGCGATGCAATTACAGAATAGTCCACCTGCAAAAAAGAATCACATTGGAATGTTATAAGAACCAGAAAGGGGCAAACCAAGTGCCAAAGAATACCAACAATTTCGGCAAATGGAAGCAATAATGGCAATGTTTTTCCATAGAATGAGTTTGATTCCATGGACTGTAATGGATTTTATCCCACCCATCTGAAGTATCAATTTCATTCTAGAAATGGAAGGGAATTTTATATGCAGATATATGTCTACAGAGACATATATCTCTATGTACATATAGATACATATTTATACATATAGAGATATAGATGTGCCTGTACAGACACACATCTACAAACACACATAGATATTTGTATATATCTATACATATAGAGATATAGATATGTGTCTACATAGACATCAATCTATTTAGATATATACCTATATATATTTGTAGTATCCATCTAAAATGCTTAGTAACTATGGTTAAATATTACTGTCACACAGGGAGAGGAAATATTTTTTAATGTAATTTGTTCAGAAAGCCCCATGTTTATTAGGAAAAAAGAACAAAACCCACAAAATTGAGCAAAACTACCAAAGTGATATTTTTGCAGGGTGATATTTTTGTAGTTTTCTCCCAAGATAGTAATGACCTTACTTTTAAGAAATGTTTTTCTGTGCCTTGAAAAAGCTTCCCTGATTCATTAGAAAAGAAAAAAAAATCTGTAAGGCACCAATTTTATATTATTCATGGGAACATTGGAGCTTCAATTTATAATAATAAGTTAAGATGTTTGGATGGATGTCAAGAACAGTATTGGCCTTACTGCTCGATTATACCATAATGGGAAAGCCCAGTTGGTACCTGAATCTCCCATCCTCCTCCTCTTGGAGAGCTCTCAGGCAACGGGCTACTCTTTCAGGTGCATTTAATATTTGCAGCAGCAGCAAATTTGTCTGGGAGGCAAGTCCTCATCTGCCACTCACCAAGAGCAGACTGTATTAAATTTTTATATTTATTGACATTTCATTACCATAATTGACTGCTCTTGGTTCTCTTGTAGAAGGCACAGGGCTGCCTCCTAAGCAGGAGAACTGGTCCCTTGAGTAGGATTTGCAATTAAAAACAAGGCAGAATGGATTTTTTTTATTGTGTAAATATGATGAGTTGAATTTTCAGCTTTAACTAGAGAATACCAAATGTACAAGAAACCTTTTTCAAGAGTGAGAAAAATTATGAGTCAGTGGAAAGACGACCCCCAAAGGTGTCAATCAGTTTATATAAAGTCAACTGTGCATGAAAAAGCCTCAGTTAATGTCTGCTCTGGCAAGGCTTTCCCATTAAGCATGTTGCTGTCCCTTCTATTTTCTATTTGTTGGTGGGCTGATAGTTGTCCCTACAATTCAAATCTTCAAAGCCCTCAGAGATGATATAACCTCTATTTCAGAATATGGGACTGGGAAAGGGTCAGAACAGTTGCGACTTGGATACCAAGCTGGAAACAGGGCTGGCAAGTGGCCAGGGTGTGATGTGAGGTGTTATTATTGTTGTTGTTATTATTATTATTCCAGTGCTTGGGCTCCACCGAACAGGAAGGTCAGATCTCTGCCATTCCTTAATTGGCAGTTAGGGAGCAGCTCATGATAGCTCATACCCAGGTGAACCTTGTACTAATGTGGGGTGGGGGGGGGAGAAGCCCTTGTCATGTCCGTACTCTGACTGGGCTTTAAATTCTATTCCAAAAGAACATGGACCAACTTGTTCTGCATAAAGAGAGACCAGAGAATAAGAGATTTCCCTGGAAACACTTCCCAAAGAAATTATTATTGACTAAGACTACTGTCTGAGAACTTTTCTCAGAAGAATATAGGAGATGTCACTATCAACTGGGCTTTCCCATTATGGTAGATGGAGCACAGGATTAGCTAGAAATGAGGAGAGTTGTTGGACCTCTAATACTAGTTTTAATTTCAAATGAAATAGTATACATATTAGTATTATTATATAGTACAGCTTATACTTGTGAAAATTACAGCTGTGTCTTGAGTACATTAATCTACTTCTAAAGCATGAGAATGGTCTTGCTTTCCTTATCATTATGAATTTTAAAAATAACAGAAAATTAAATGTTATCATCACTGCCATTTGGAAAGCATATTAGCTCTTCCTAATAAGCATGCAAATACATAGATATAATACTTTAGAATGCATTTGAAGTGTTCTAAAGTATGCATAATACTTTTAGGCAGCTAGGGAACATAGTGATAGAGTGCTGGACTTGGAATCAGGAAGACCTAAGTTTGAATCATACGTTAGTCATGAGTTGTATGACCTTGGGTAAGTCATTTAACCTTTCTTAGCCTCAGTTTCCTCATCAGTAAAATGAGGATAATCATAGCACCTACCTCACAGGGTTGTTTTGAAGATCAATAGATATGACATATGTAAAATGTTTTGCAAAACTTAAAGAGCTATGTAAATATTAGGGATAGGGACTGGAAATGATTTTATTGACATAGCATACTCCGGGATGAGGAAATTCCCTTTACCAATACAGATACTACTTATAGTCTTAGAACAGGGTCCTTGACCCCTATTTTTGACTCTTAATCTTGTGTTATTTTTTGGGCCATGGGGCCCCTTGGAAATCTGGTGAAGCCTATGAACCCCTTCGCAAAATATTTCTAAACACATAAAATAAAATATGTAGGATTACAAAAAACAATTGTGTTGTAACATAGTTATTAAAGTATTTTTAAAAAACAAGTTTATGGACCTCAGATTAATAATCTCTAACATGGTTACCTAGAAAACTGAGAGCTTAAGTGATTAGGCCAGACGTGAACCCAGGTCTTGGTGGCTCCAAGGCTGCTTCTCATAGAAATGTTAGCTATTATTATTACTATTGTTTTTGGTTATCATTTTGAGTCTTATGTTTTTAAAAGGAATTGTGTGAGATTCTATACAATGATGAAGCCAAATAATTGAATTTGGAAACATAAGAAATCTCAAAATATTGTAACTGAAAAATATTTTCAAGTATTTCCTGGGATTTAAATCAGTCAATCAAGCAGTATTTATTAAGTGCCTCCTACGTGCTAAATATTATGCAAGGCACTGGGATTAGAAACACAAAAATGTAACAGTTCCTGCCCTCAAGGAAATAGCATGTATATATATCAGCAAATATAGAATATATGCAAAGTCAACATCTGGTCATTTTTTGGGGGGTGTTGGTAAAGGCATCATCAGCTACAGGGAATCAGGAGAAGTCTTACATAGGAGATGGTGTTTGAGTTGAGCTTTGAAAGAAATTAGATCTTCTGAGAGACTTAAGGTGAAAAAGGTGTGCATTCCAGGCCTGGGGAATAGCATATAGAAAGGTATGGAGATAGGCGATAAAATATCATGTATGAGGAACAACAGTGAGTAAAATGGACCTCAATAAATCAATAAATCTATCTATCTATCTATCTGTCTATTTCATGCTTATTTGGAAGGTTGGTGGCACAGTGGATAGAGCTCCCAGACTAGAGTCAGGAAGACTCATCTTCCCGAGTTCAAATCTGACCTTACGCACTTACTAGCTGTGTGACCCTGGGCAAGTCATTTCACCCTGTTTACCTCAGTTTCCTCATCTGTAAAATGATCTGGAGAAAGAAATGGCAAACCACTCCAATATCTCTGCCAAGAAAACTCCAAATGGAGTCACAAAGAATCGAGCACAACTGAAATGACTGAACAATAACAATGTGTTTTCAACATGGCTGTGATAATACAAAATCATAGAATTTGAGGTTTGGAAGAAGCCTCAATGACCATCTAGTCCAATTTAGCTGTAATTAAAAAAATTGCACAGCTACAAAGAAAATGTGACTGTTCACAAACTTCTCAGTATATCTGAAACACTTTACATTTTATTACAAACATAATTAAATTTTCTTTGTTTGGACTCTGAGTTTTTGCTCATTTCAGGGGCAGTTGACATTGTTTTTTATGTACTTAGTAAAATTAATTGATTGCTCTCTTATACATGATCTTTTTGTCATTACAATGCGGAAAGATATTGAAGAGACATTTTAAATTTCTGTCCCTTTCAAATGAATTTCCATCATTAGGAGTAAGAAAGCCACTTTTGCTAAATCATCTTTCATTCTAAGGAGTGAAATTTTGATGACTTGTACATTCTCCAATGTCTGTCACTTTAACATGATACACAATAATAGAAGATAATGAATAAGTTGCCAGTAGACCCTTCCCTTAGGATAGATGTTACTATGTTGCTAATTAGCTAAAATATGCAAACATTAAAACTGATAACACTTCACAGTGCTATAGAGTATTTGCATTGTAGATGAAATAATGTATTTTGTTAAACATATGTAAAGCTTAATGCCTATACACGGCTCAGTTATTATTATTGTTATCATTGTTATTATTATTGTCTTTTCTCATTTTTTTGTTGGGATCTAGATAGAAACTATCCTAGTTCAAGCTACTGTCCTGCTATTATTATCATTATCATTAACAATTACAGTTACTTAGAAAAAGAAGCCACCTCATCTGGAGAGAAAGGAATTGTTATTTGAGGAATCGTGGTGTATCAATTCTGATTAGATCATGTTCACTATTGTAGAATTCATAAAATTTTGTCAGGAAGGGACTTTAGAGGTCATCTACTTAACTGATTATCATAATTTAAGACAATGTATTGGATGATCTGCTGTGGTTGCTTTAACAGAAAATTCTGTGAGGAAAAAGATTATTCTCTTACTGTTCATGGAAATGTGTGTTATTTTCACTATATGTATTTTTCATTCGTTCACTTCATAAAGCTTTTATTCAGTAACTTCTATGTGCCAGAAAGGTCATGAAATTACAAAGACAAAGAAAGAAAGAAAGAAAGAAAGAGAAAGAAAAAGTCTCAGTCTTCAGGTAGATTGTATTCTATCTTTCTATTCTATTCTATTCTATTCTATTCTATTCTATTCTATTCTAT
>NW_020954687.1:3677104-3689617 GCF_900497805.2 Vombatus ursinus
AACTACAGTGATAGATTTTTGGACAACTATTCCCCTGCTGGTAGTGGTGCCATCAAAGTGAATTGGGGTTGGGGGAAGTTGGAAGTTGTTCACTGCTTAAACTCTGCTCTGGAACTGAGTTGAGTCCAGTGCTCTCCTTTGGACAAGAAAGAAAATTGTAGCCGCAGGTCCAAAAAGAATGAGCTTTGAATGAGGGATAGAAGGCAGCTTTATCTTGTCTACTGGAAGAGCTAAGGTAATAGAGACAAGACTCCATGAGTGTTGGAGGCTTCCAGGAAGCATTGTGTCAGAGTGAACAATCCTGGGGGCAGGACACTTAATCAACCCCGTCAATATTTATTAAACACCTGCTATCTGCCAGACACTGTCATGGGCATTGGATATACTAAGACAAAAATGAAATGATTGCTGCCCCCAATTAACTTATATTCTACTGGGGAGACAAAACAAAGATAAATGTGTACAAAATATATAGAAATGAATAAAAAGGGAAGGGGACAGAAGAACAGAGGATCAAGAAAGACTTCATGAAGAAGATGGTGCTTGTTTTGGAACAAATAAGGAGTTACGAGAGGTAGGCATGAGGAGGAAGTGCATTCCAGTTATGGGAAAACAGTCTAAGCAAACAAAGGCAGAGAGATGGAGTCTGATATGTGAGGACAATTTGGCTGGATTATAGAGTGTGGGAAAAGGAGTAATATTTAACAAAGTTGGAAAAGTAGGTTGGGGCCAGGATATGAGTTTATGTTTGATTAGTCTAAAGGTACTAGAGAACTACTCAATTTTTATCTTTATCATTATCATTAACAATAATAATTATTTAGAAAAAGAAGTCATCTCTAGGATGAGGGTGGGGTGGGAGAGATAAAAAAAGGAAATTACCTGATAGCTTTATTATATATATATTATATATTTAAATATATATATATTATATATTTAAATATATATATTATATATTTAAAAGTGAATTATATATAGTAGATTTTCAGTTTCATGTACAATTATCTTTTTTCTATTCTACTATGTTATGAAAATGCCTGTTTAATTTCTTAAGTTCAGGATAAAATAACATTTTTTAAAAAGAAAAAGAAGTTACTTCATCTGGAGAGAAAGGAATTGTTATTTGGGGGTAATCTGACGTATCAATTATGGTTTGATTGAGTAGAGAATAACATGGTCACTTTCGTTTTAGGGAAACCATTTTATCAGCTATGTGGAGGTATATGGAGGATGATTTGAAGAAATTGGAGGTGGTGAGACCAAATATAAGTCTAGAGCAATAGTCTAGGCTAGAAGTGCTAAGGGTTTGAAATGGGCTGGTGGCCATGTGAGGGAAGGGGAGAGAAGCAAGAAAGATCACAGAGGTAAAAAGGACAAGACTTGATAATCAAATGGGATATATGGGAGTGAGGGAGGGTGAGGAGTCAAGGATAATGCTGAAACTGCAAACCTTGGTGATTGGAAGGATGGTGGTACCCTTAACAGAAATAGGAAAACTGGGAAGAATGGTGGGTTTGGGGGATAAGATAATGAGTTCTGTTTTGGACATAATGAGTTTAGTCCTGGAAAAAACAAAGCATCTACCATACTTAGCTGTGAATAATCCCAGACTGGAATCTTGAATAGAGCCATTGGACTAACAGTCAAACCAGCCAAGACTGGGATAAGGAATGGGAAGAGGGGCTGTATATCATCCAAACCATACTTTGGCTAGACTTTCAATAGGAAAAGAAATTTTGTGTTCTACAAATCCTTCTAATCTATGCTTCCATATCTTGCATTTTGTTTTTCCCTAGTAAATTCCTCTGCAAAGATTCCAAATTTGTTTCAGCTGAAATGTGGGAAAGGGAATTATACCTAGAATACAATTTTGGTGCTCAAAGGTCAACTGTGGTGGCAACAGCTCTCCCAGTCCTTCAAATGGGAAGAGGTGGAGAGGTGAAAACCCAAGAGAGTAGGACAGGACTTTGATGAACAATTCCTTTCAGGGCTAAAAGGATGAGAAGGCAGTGAGAATGGTTGTCTCACAATATCTTAGCAAGAAAGAGTTAGAAATTAACTTTGATTCTAACTTTAGGTTAAAATGTATAAATTAGAGCAAAAGGAGATAAATATATCTTCAAATTTTTTATCTTGTAGCTCTGGTAATATCCTAGGGAAAAGTATACTGGGATAACATCAGTGTGACAATTTTTAAATAAAGTACTTTACAGCCAAACATTTAGAGAATTTAAAGAGAAAAACCACGAAGTCAATTCATCTAACTTTGCTTTTCATAAGTTCCAAACTTTTGGACTGTAAGAATTTCCCACTTCTCAATGAAGTCATAGAATTAGAGCATTTAGTTTTCGAGCAGGGATGAACAAAAAGAAAACATTTATTAAGTACTTATAGCATTCCAAGAGCTCTAAAGTGATTTTTAAAGATGTCTTAGTGTGACCCTTTCATTTCTCAGATGAGAAAACTGAGACCCAGAGATGTTAAGGGATTTGCCCAAGGTCACACAGATTAAATGCTGGACCTGGTATTTGAACCTACAGTATCTCCTCTGACTCCAGGCACATTCTACAGCATCTTTATCCCATGGAAGAAACGGCATTGTTCAATTTTTAGAGTCAGAAGTCTTCTGTCACATTGGTTATCAATCACTTTGGGGGTAGCCACTTAACCGGTTTGAGCTCTGGTTTCTCATCTATGAAATGAGGGGATTGGGCTGGATGAACTGCATGGTCCCTTCCAACTTTGAATTCTATAATCCCAAGTCCAGCACAGGTTGTGGTGACTTTAAATCACTAAATGAAAGGCTAAACATTTTCTCTGAAGCATTCCAATTTCACTTCTCATTTCAACCGTGGGGGTTGTGGGCATTGTTGTTTAAGGTAATCATCTTTGAGGATGCCTCAAGTCCTGGGATCATAGGTTTAGAGCTGGAAGATACCCTCAAGGTCATCTGGTCCAATGCCTTTATTTTACAGGTGAGGCACCTGAGGCCCAGAGGGGTTAAGTGATTTGCCCAGGGTCAGATAGGTCTTTAGTGGCAGATAGCATTGGAGGTTCCCTCTATGGCAATGCCTTTTCTGTGACCCAATTCATTAACAATGGTGCAAAGATTCACTGCTACTGGCTGTAGCTTGGCCAGCCCATAAAATATTAGCCTCAGGCATACACAGTAAAAACACTTTTTTGTTTAGATCATGGCAAAAGAAGATGGCTTTTTATAAGACTGATTTATTGCATATGGTCTTCATAGTTGGTAGCTTTCCTCAGCCTCAAATGGGGATAATATATGCCTTTCTACTTTGGTTAAGACACAACAATTTTATTTATCGAGGAATGACCTTGTAGCAGCTTGTAGGAAGGCAACAAAGATCTGATTTCATATTAGCATTAGAACATTCTGTAAAAGTAATAGGAGGCCAGAATCTCATCTTGTGAAGCCTGAAGTTGGTATTTCTTTTTGAATTACATATCAGATGAGAACCTGACCTTATGGTTTATCTGACTTTATTTTCTCACCAAGACTACGTGAATTGTGTTTGGGCTGAAGAGTACATTAAATACTGCTAAGTATCAAGAGACAAATTTAGGACCCCAAGGATGTGCCAAGAAATGTTTAGAGAGCACTGGCAAATGTTTATTCTTAACACTTGTTCCTCTGCTAATATCTTCCTAGGATGTCTTACTGTGGTGCAATGGTGACTCTGGGTATCCAGAATTCTCCAAGGCCCTGGAAGGAAGCATAAACTATGACTGGATCTTCCAAGCTGGAAAGACTTTGGATATATAGTCTCATGGCAGTCTGTGCCTTTAAGTCCATAGGTAAGGCTCTGGAAGGTCTTACCAAGCCAGAAAGCTTTGGAATATATTTGTGATAGACTGATGACTTACTAAGAGCCAATTAGCCAAATGCAGATAGGCTCATCTCTGGAAAGCTGGCCATTTAATGATGATTTTAAAAAATAATCATAGCTAACGTTTATATAGCCAGTTAAGGTTTGCAAAGTACTGCACATGTTATTTTATCCTGACAATGACCCTGGGACGTAGGTCATTTTATAGATGAGGAAACTGGGGCAAATAGAGGTTAAGTGACTTGCCTAGGATTATATAGCTAGTAAGAATGTGGGGCTATATTTGACCTCAGGTTTTCTTGACTTCTGGTCTAGTGCTGGATCTATTGTGAGTCTTAACTGCCTGGAAGGCTTACACATGAGGCCTCTTCTGATTCTCTCAGGTGCTAATGTCTTCCCTCAAAAAACTATTTTGTACTTATGCATTTATTTGGTGTATATATTTAATATACTTAAATATGTACCTTTTGTCTCTCTCTTTAGCAAGAATTCTCAACTTGGGATCTGTGAACTTAATCCTATGTAATTTATGTTATGGATTTAAAAAAGAAAGTTTTCTGAGAGGGGATCCCCATAGGCTTCATCAGACTACCAAAGGAGTCTATGATGCAGAAGAGGTGATGAAACCCTGCCCTGTAGAATGCACGCTCCTGGAGGGCAGGCTGGTTCCTTTTTTTGACTTTCTATCCCCAGCGTCTAGCACAGTGCCTGAGAACATAGTAGGTGTTCAAGAAAAATGCTTGTTGATTGATTGAAGAATCATCCAGAATGGTAATAAAATCATGGATCTTGTGTGTTCTATGTTATCACTAATATCTAATATTAAGTTCATATTCTCAAGAAAATTAAAAAGAAGAATGTCCCTCTTATAGAAGTTATCACAGATCATATAGAAGAATATTATAAAAAACTTGAAACATTTGAAATGTATGTCTTGGCTGTCTATTATAATGTAGGCTAATACAAGGAGCTGAATTTTGTTAATATTTTTTCTTTGTCTTAAAGACAAATGGTTACTTAATATTGCTCAATGAGGGATATACAAAACTGCCCATTTTGAAATCCCTCTTTGATTCTGGTAAATAGTCTTTTGTAGCATCATTGCCTCAATTCAGAGGAGTAAGAGGAAGCATGGAGGTACAAAGAAAGATTTGGGTAAGAGGATTATATCCAAACCATTTTATCCAAGAAAAGGAGTGATCTGGGCAATGATTACCTGGGATGCCCTAAGTCAAAATGTGTAATCACTGATGATTTCCAGGTACTGATGTCAGGCCTAGTCCTCCACTGGGAATAGATGTACAGTGAATACATCTGTTTGTGAGAAAAAGTGTGTCCTTGTAGAAGGGAAATAATCTGGTCTCTTTCTTTGCTTAATGATAACAATAGCTGCTATCTGCACAGGACTTTAAGGTTTGCAAAGCACTTTTGCATATGATCTTATCTGATGCTCACTGGGAGATAAATGCTATTATCATCTCCATTTTACAGTTGAGGAAACTGAGGCAAATAAACTAAGTGACTTGCCCAGGGTCACATATCTAGTAAATGTCTGAGGTAGAATTTGAACTCGGTTCTGGTCTTCTAGGCTCTAAGTTCAGCATTTTATCCATTGTGCCACCTCACTGCCTATTCAATAATAATAGTAGCATCAGTTCATATTGGTAAAGCACTCTAAGGTTTCCCCAGCAGTTAAATACAATGACACCTATGGTTCCCCAATTCCACAATACAAATTCAGCAATTTCTACAAAATGATGTGACAATTTGGAGACATGATTAAAGATGATTGGGTTCAATGTCAACAGACCTGGGCTTAAGTCCTGTCTTCATTACTCATTAGCTCTATGACCTGGAGTCAGAGCACCTGGGCCCTAATGCTTACTATCTGCTTGAGCTGGGACAAGCCACTTCAGCTTCTTTGGCCTCAGTTTCCTCACCATGATGAGATTAGACAGGTGACTGCAGAAGTTCTTTTGAGTTCCAGATCTATGATTCTAGGCTTAAATCATTTGACCTAAGACTTTTGCCTTGGGTAGCTGAGTGACACAGTGGATATAATGCTGGGCCAAGAGTCAGGAAACATCATCTTCCTGAGTTTAAATCTGACCTCTGACACCTACTAGCTGTATGACCCTGGGCAAGTCACTTCACCTTGTTTGCCTCAGTTTTCTATCTGTGAAATGAACTGGAGAAGGACATGGCAGGCCACTCCAGTGTCTTTGCCAAGAAAACCCCAAATGGGATCATGAAGAGTTGGACAGGACCGAAAACAACTGAACAACAAGACCATGGCATCACTTGTAAAATAGTTTATGTGATTTCCCTCACAGAAAGGGGAAATATAACATACACTCCTGATTTGAAATAACTCTGACTTTAGGCAAGAAAGGAAATTAATGTACATGATAGTTTTATTTTTGGTTCTTTTGTTTTTAGCCTTTAGGGGAAGAGAAGATACAGAGGCAGAGAAGAAAGATTGGGTCAGATTATTTTACTCAACTCAGTTCATCCAGGAAAATGAGTAATCTAGTTAATAATTTCCCTAAGTAACCTAAATAATATCTAATTGCAGTCAGTTATTACTGTGATGCCATTGGATGCTCAAAACAACAAGGAGTGAGAAGTTTTGTTGGGTGAATGTATCCATATCCAGTGTATAATCAAACTATTTTGTGGTGTTATTCACCTCAGAAAAATATTAAAAAATTGCATTATCTCTTCTTTTATGGATAAGGTATCAGGGTAGCTGGTCCGACTTGGCAGTGGAATAAAAAAAAATCTGGTACCCCAACGGGAAATCTTTGAAGTTTGGTTTTGAGTTTGAGAATTGGGTGTTGCCTATGGTATAGTCTGATGCTATAATTAGACAATATGGGAACCTGAAATAATTTACAATTAATTGCTAGCATTTATATAGCACTTTAAGGTTTAAGTAACAGAGTGAAATCCAATCTTTATTCTTGGCTTTGAAATTTAGACAGATGAAAAGTGCACTCATTCAACTTTATTTTCTTTTGAAATGGTAATTTCTTTTGCTGAGGGGGAGCACTTAGTGCTGAAATAAAATGGGAAAAATAGAATATTTCTAAAGAATGGGGATGGGAGTACTTTGAGAGAGATTTCCAAGAAGTCCATTTTTATTTCTGAAACTCAAACTGGAAAGAAATCAAATTAATTTCTTTGCTGAGTCTTGCTCTCTTAACGCTGTGTCCAGTTTAGATGGTCCTATGTGCAGTCATTAGAATCTTAGGTTGGGTACTTTTTGCCAAAGAATTGAATCCTGGGACTCATTGCAATTTCTTTCAGTTCAACAAGTCTTTAACCAGTGCCTATTAAGTACAGGTGTTAGGTTCTAGGGATACAGACACACAAAAGAATGAACATATTTCCTGTTCTCTCAGAACTTACATTCTACTGTGGGATATCACATGGAAACAGATAAGTAAATATAAGATAATTTGAGAAATGAGAAAACACTAACAATTAGGAGGAGCAGGAAAGATTTCTTGGAGGAGATGGCCTTGAATAAAGTTAAGGTTTCTATTAGAGATGAAGAGAGATAACCTTCTAGGCCTGGGGGCCAACTTTTACAAAGGCATAGAATCGGGGAGTTAGCATGCCTGTTTCAGGGAACACCAAGTGGGCCAGTTTGGCTAAATTGTAGATTATGGGAGGGAAGCAACAGGAAATAAGCCTTCCAAGGCAGAGACTAGAGCCAGATTCCAAAAGGCTCTAAATGCCAAGCTAAGAATTTTGTATTTAATTTCAGAGGTAACAGGGAGTCATTGAAACTTCTTGAGCTAGAGATTTAGGCTTTGAGATCATTTTGGTGGTTGCTTAGAAGATAGAATAGAGAGAAAATGATGCAGGGAGCTTAATTAGGAGTTTATTGCAATGATACATATGGGAGGTGACAAGAGCCTGAACTAGGCTGGTGGCCTTGTGAATGAAGAGAAGGGAATGGATGTAAAAAACTGGCAGATAGAATAGAGGTTGACTTGACTTGACAGGACTGGTTGAACTGATGGATATAGATATTGAGGGTTGAATTGCTTGGCCATGCTGGTGGGTTGAATGAAAGGAAATAGCCAAAGATTTGAGGTTACAAATCTGGATGAATAGAAGGATGGTGATACCCACAAAAGAAATAGAGATCTGGGTGAGGAACTGGTTGGGATTCATGAAGGGAAAGAAGATAATGAGTTCTGTTCAAGTTTTGTTGACTTTGAGATGCCAATGCCACATTCAGGCAGAGGTTTCTAGGAGGTAGTTAGTTGTGTTAGTTTTCAGGAGAAAAAATAGGACTGGATATATAGATTTGGGAGCTCAGTAAGGAGAGAAAGAGAGAGAGACAAGAAAAGGGTCCAAAACAAAGTCCACAGATAGGGACTTGTTGATTGATTGATTAGGGGATGGCAGATGGATGATAATGCAGAAAATGAGGCAGAAGAAACTAGAAGACAGATGGCAAGGGTGGGGGGAACCAGGAGAGAGCAGTGTTATGAAAGCTGAGTTTGAAGACAATGTGCCTTGAGCTGAATGTTGAGGAGAAGTGGGTAGTCAGTTGTGTCGAAAGCTGCAGAGAAGTCGAGTAAGGATTGAGGGAAGGAATAAGCATTTATTAAGCACCTACTATGTGTCAGGCACTGTGCTAAGCACTTTACAAATATTTCATTTGATCTGGGAAAAGGTCATTGGGGTTAGTAATTAAGAGGTCATTGGTAACTTTAGAGAAAGCAGTTTCAGCCAAGCGGTAGGGTCGGAAGCTAGATCACGTGACTAAAATGTGATTACGAGGTGAGAAAGTGGAAGCAATATGTTTAGATTTATTTTTCTATGAGTTTGGCTGAGAAAGGGAGGAAAAATACGTGGCAATTGGCATGATTCAGTGCCTTTTAAGAATGGGACAGACCTAAGTGTGTTTGTAGGCACAAGGGAAGGACTAGTTGATAAGAAGACATTGAAGATAAGAAAGTAGGGGTGGAGTTTGAATGAGCTTGGAAAGGGTGGGGAGGAGATGGTGGAAAAGACAAACTCTTGGAGAAGGCACAGAACAGAGACTCAGAAAGCATATCAGATACTTTGGAGATTTAAAAAATTATCTGGAGAATCAGATTTATGAAAGAAGTTAAAACAAGGACTGAAGAATACTCTTTAAGCTGTCTGCTATTAAACTTGATAGTGTAGGGAAAAAGAATATTGCCTAGTTTTCTACTGCTCTAATTATTAATTTAGGAAAATTTTGATTTCTATATCATAATACAAGTAATATGGAGGTATAAAACCATCTCTCATGTTCTAATATACACTATATTGGTTACCAGCACATAAGCATTTGTTATCTTAGAAGCATTGTATCAGAATGGCTAAGGAGAGAATATAATAACTACAGAATAAGCCAGTACACTCAAAAGGTGGGATCCAGTGGAATGAAACAAAGTTTCTTGGACATTCATTTCAGTATTTCAGCCAATAATACAATATAGCATCAAACAGCCTGGGTTGTACACAGGGTTTTAATTTCACAAAGTAAGAGAGTTGCAGGCAACTAGGTGGCACAATGGATGGAGCCAGTGAACCTGGGGCCACGAAGACTTAAGTTCAAATCTGGTCTCCAACACTTACTAGCTATGTGACCCTGGAAAAGTCACTTAATCATGGACTGCCTCAGTTTTCTTCATCTGTAAAATAGGGATAATGATAGAACCTACTTCCCAGCATTGTTGTGAGGTTAAAATGAGATATTTATAAAGTGTTTTGCAAACCTTAAAATGTTAAATAAATGGTAGGTATGAATTACCTTGTCAGCATAGGAAGTATATAAATTTTATTCTAAGAATTTTATTCTTAGCTCAATTTCAAATAGATTAAGAAGTGTAAAAGGCTTTTAATCTCATTTTCTATTAATTTCTAACATGAACTTTGAGAACTGGTCAAGTCAGTCCTCTGACTCCATGGCCAGACCTATCTTTGCACCTGCCACAATTCTATCCATCTACAATGCCCTTCCTGTTCTCCCCCACCTTTCCAATATGCTTTTTCTCAGGGCCCAGTTCAAGGCTGACCTTTTCCCCAGAGTTTTCCTGAGCAAAAGCTCTAGAGGACCTCTCTCCTCTCTTAATTCCATTTCTATTTATAACCACATTCACATAATTTTGCACTTTTTAATAGAGTGATGAAGGAAAAGTACAGTCAAGAACATCACCAAAGAAATATTGCATGCTTGAGAAAGAAAATTGGCTGGTCATGTGGCAGGAGTGAGGGCTAACCAGTGTGTCTCACTGATATCCTCAGAATGTCAAAAGCACCTGAGGTGGGTCCCTAGCACACTGGGCGAACCTCTTCTGTGAAGTTTTGAGAGGACAAGGACATGAGGTGCCCAGAATGGGAAGGCAAGGATAAATCGCAATCTATATTACTGGAAGGAATGCCCATATCGGTGAGATCCCAGATAAATTTAAATATTGTTTTCCAAATGTTAACTATGAATGTTTCTACAATGAGATTGTTGTTTCCCCAAGAGCAAGGACCACCATATCAGATTTTTCTGTTTCTCCCAAAGCATCTCCCATAGGGCAGGGTTCACAATAGGTGGTCAATAAATATATGTTGATAGATTGATTTCCTTTCTTTAGTTGGGAGGCTGTTCCACAAGGTCAGAGTCACTGGCATATATGGTACCTATACTTGGCTCATCTCCCTTTTTCAAATTTCTGCTCAGTTGCATCAGAGAACCTTTGGTATGTTCCATGTGGTGGATGGGAAAGGGCCCAGCTGCACACAATTTTAAAGGCCAGAGTTTCCTATGAGAAAGATAACCTTAAAGAATTGCTCAATAGGAATATTATTTAATTTTCCCCTACTGCTCTTTGGTTTATTGTTGTTGCTGAATGGTTATTCAGTTGATCTGACTCTCTGTGACCCCATTTGAGGTTTTCTTGGCAGTGATACTGGAGTGGTCTGCCATTTCCTTCTCCAGCTCATTTTACAGATGAGGAAACTGAGGCCAACAGGGTGAAGTGACTTACTCAGGGTCACACAGCTAGTAAGTGTCTGAGGCTAGATTTGAATTCAAGGAGATGAGTCCTCTGGACTCCACGTCCAGCACTCTATCCAATGCACCACCTAGCTGCCCCTTTGGGTTACACTCCCTTCCATTACTTTGAACCTTAACTATGTCTGGATGTATGAGAGAAAGACAATCTACCTCCACATAAATATAACCAGGAAAGACTAATTCCTAAATATAGGAATCTGGATATCCCTGCATATATTTAATTTACTCCTTTCTGGAGATTGTTCCCAAGGGACCACATTATATCATTTGGCTTAAGCAGTCAGCCTCAGTTTTCCTTCTTCAATCTCTCCCTCATTTGATTCATATTTGCTATACCTTTTCTTCTGATCTATGATTCATAATACTTTCATCGCAAAGCTCAAAGTGCTATATAAATGGGAATTAACATTGTTAGTATTATTATTAAAGTAACTTAATTATGTCGAAATGAGTGTTTAAGATTTAAGAGACCCATGCATCCAAGTTTTTGTAGATCTGAAGTGAAGAGCTATTTCCATAATCACATATCTGCCTTATTTAAATCTTGGTTTCTGAATCATGATTCTATTATTTTCTTGCAGTTTCTAAGACATTCCCCCTCCTCCAAAACTTTGAATTATTTCTTATTGCTTTTAGTGTAAAATGCAAACTCCTTGGCCTGGCATTCAAGGCCTTCCATAATTTAACTCCTACCTACCTTCACAGCAGGGCTCTTTTAAAAATTATTTTACTTATTAAAATTTTAATTTATGGGATAAAACAAACATTTCTATAACATAGTATAATTGAAAAAGATGATTGCATATGAAACTGCAAATCTATTATGTACAACTTGCTATTCCTTTTAAATATATAATAAAGTTATGTAAATCTTTTTTTCTTCCATAACCTTGCATGTGTGTGTTACCTTTGGCAGCCAGCCTATGTATCCCTTTTCAGAACAATGTTTTTAAGTGTATAAAATAAAATACGTAGGATTACCAAGGAAAGCAATTATATTGAAATCTACTTATCAAAATATTTTTTAAAAGCAATTCTATAGACTCTGGCTAAGAAGCCCTGCTTTTATATAAGCATATCACTCCCCTTCATGTACTCTAAGTTCCAGTCAACTGCTTTACTAGCATTTGCTTTAACTTAGCACTCCAACTTCGGCCCTTGATCATTTACACAAGACATCGACCACAGCTGGAGTGTGTGCGCTCTTCATCTGGACCTTTGGGAAGTCTTCTCTTCCTTTAAGGCTTATCTCAGGTGCCATCTGCCCCATGAAGCCTTTCCTTATTTCCCCCAACTGCTGGTGCTTGTTTCCTTCTGAGATTATGGTGTATTATATAGTTTTCTATATATATCAGAAAATAGATCAAGAGCTGGGAGAGACCTTGAACATCATTTTGTCAAACCCTTTCATTTACAGATGAAAAAACTGAGACTCAGAGGTGAAATGCCTTGCTCATAGGCAGTAAGTCACAGGTTCAAATTCAGGTTCCTCTGCCTAATCCAGCAGTTTTCCCCTGGATCTTTCTCTGTCTCTGTCTCTGTCTCTCTCTGTCACTCTCTGTCTCTGTCTCTGTCTCTCTGTCTGTCTCTCTCTCTCTCTCT
>NW_020954687.1:3689668-3690351 GCF_900497805.2 Vombatus ursinus
AAAGATGTTGGGTTCCCAACCTTCCCTTCCCTTTTTCTTCCAGTAGAATGTAAGTCCCTTGAAGGGAGGAATTATTTATTTTGTATTCTCAGTGCTTGCATGTGGTAGGTGCTTAATAAATATATGCTGAATTAATCTGGGTCTTGAGAGCTAGCAACAGGACCCTCTCCACTTTCTGGCTGTGGCTATGAACCATGCTTTCCTAAGCGGCATGTTGGGAGGCATCCCAACCCCATAGCACCCATGTGGTTACAAGCTTGCACAAGCACACTCCTCTTGCAAAAGTGAGGCCTCAAAGAGGAAGGTTTCTGCAATGTACTTACTGGGTCTTAAGGATGTAACAAGCAAGAATGCAAGTCCTCAGAGACTCGGAAGTACAGTCCTAGAGCTGGCTTTTAATTTTGATTTCAGTGATCTTCCCAACTTTGACTCTACCCCAACTCTGAGAGGAGACCTTTCACTTTATCTTGCCAGGAGTCTAGCTTGTAACTCACGTCCAGGGCACTAGCTCCAAGCCAATCCATAGCCTGCAAGGACCACTCACACCCTTTCAGGTCCTTGTTAGTTGCTGAATGTCAATTCCTTGAGGGCAGAGACCATCTTGCTACCTTGCATTTGTATTCCCAGTTCTTATTTTCCTTCTTTCCTTCTTCCCTTCCTGCCTTCCTTTTTCTTTCTTTCTT
>NW_020954687.1:3690361-3690796 GCF_900497805.2 Vombatus ursinus
TTCTTTCTTTCTTTCTTTCTTTCTTTCTTTCTTTCTTTTTCTTTCTTTCTTCCTTTCTTTCCTGTCTCACTTCTCTGCACTCTCACTGTCTTCTCTCTTCCCCTCTCTGTTCTCTCTCTCTCTCCCCCTCTCTCTCTTTCCCCCTCTCTCCTTCTCCTTATACCTATCTATCATTAGTCAGTTAATATCGGTCAACAAACATTTATTAAGCACCTACTGTTTTCCAGGCACTGTTCTAGGTGCTAGGGATACAAAGAAAGGTAAAAGACAGTTCCTGCTCTCAAAAAGCTTACAATAATACTATTATCTATGATTCATCTTTATCATCTCTCTGTCTCTCTTTGTCTCTCTCCATCCATCTATCTGTCTATCTGTCTACCTATCTATCTATCGATCTATCTATCTATCTATCTATCTATCTATCTATCTATCTAT
>NW_020954687.1:3690825-3744493 GCF_900497805.2 Vombatus ursinus
GTCTGTCTGTCAATCTATTTCTCATCTATCTTGCTGTCAATTTACCTGCGCATCTATTGATCATCTATCTGTCCGTCCAACCAAGAAGCAGAACTCCTTGAAATAGCCTTCCTATAACTTCTAATCATCACAGCATACACCAGGTCAGAAAAAGGAGAGTGCTTATGATTATATTTGCTCTTTGCAAGTTTAGCCGTAATCATCAGACTAGGAACAGAGTACACAAAGTCATCTTTTTTAAATTGTGTGGAGCCAGTCTCTCCATTTTGAAGCACAGGAGTGCTTCTGACTGAATGAGATTCCAGCCATTCTGAACATGCTTAATAAAAAGACACTTTCCCCCTTCGGTGCCTCTACACTCACTTGTTGCCCAGTAACCAGGAAGATTGAGCCTTCCTTTCCATGTACCACTTGTCGGTAAATGTGATCAAGAATTAAGAGTTCACTCCAGCAGTTCTGAAGCAGCTTCATTTGGTCATCAACCTGTAAAAGAACAGATGGAATTTCACTATATGTACATATACAATATCTATTTTTTGTGCATAAGTCTCAGTTTAGTGGAAAATGGGCTTGCTTAGGTGATTTAAGGATAGTACTGCACAGATGTTCAGATCTTAACCAAGTGGACCATTGTTTTTCAAAACAAAAGCTCAGGCCGTGTATAAATACTTAAAGTATTTATGATCAATGAACTGCTAGGAAAAGGCAATCCATTAGAGTGGTAGGTAGAACATTAATAGAGCTATTAAGGTCTGCTTGTGGAGGTTTGGGCATCTTAGATTGTGAAATAGTGAGTGATCCACAGGCACCAATATAATAATGCTAAGTAGCCCATGTTTATGTACCTGAAGGTTAATTTATTGAATGACCATTGAAAGAAGTAAATATTTTGTTCTATCAGATGGCCAAATGGAGAGAATTTTTTTGATCCAGTAGAATCATTATTAGTTCAGGGACCTCTCAATGTGGAAACTCCTTATACAGATACATATTGGCAACTCCTCAGTAACCTCAATTTTTAGTGATTTGCCTGAGGCATTGAGCAATGAAGTGATTTGCCCATGATTACAGAGCTAGTTATGTAAGAGGCAGAACTCAACCCAGGTCTTCCAGGCTTTTCTCCTTTATATCCTATGTCTTGTTGACCAGGGGTGGAATTTATGTGTAAGAAAATTAGAGAGTTTGTGAGATAGGATACAGTGAGAAGGCTACTAGATTTGGAGTCCTGAATTCAAATCCTATTTGTTAAATTCAAATGGGATAATGTCTACAAAGCATTGTATAACTATTACTAATTTTCTTAAAATTTTTTGCTCATCTCAAATACCCTAATGCTAAATATATGTACACATACATCAGTAAAAGTTAAGTTGATCTATTTTTAGGTCTGTCTCTCTCTGTCTGTGTCTCTGTGTCTCTCTCTGTCTCTGACTCTCCTCTCTCTGTCTCTGACTTTCTCTCCTCTCCTCTCTCTTTCTTTCTTCCATCCATCTGTCTATCTCTATCTTTCTTTCCCAGCTAAGTCCTTGGAGTCATCAAACGAAATTTGGATGGATAGAGATACCTCCTCTTGCCTCCCTCTTTCTTCTGGGTTTCCAATCGACAAGCTAATTTAATATTAAGCATAGCTAGCATTTAAATTGTACCTTAAGGTTTGCAAAGTGCTTTACAAATATTACTGATTTGGGATGTAGGTGCTATTAATATCCCTGTTTTGCAGATGAGGAAACTAAGGCAAACAGAGGTCAAGTGACTTGCCCAGGGTCACATAGCTAGCAAATGTCGGAGGCAGGATTCAAACTCATATCTTCCTGATTCCAAGTCCAGCACTCTCTCCACTGTGCCTCCCAGCTAATGCTAAGAGGTAAATATCCACCTTTTAGGGTAGTGATTTCCAGTGTTCATGTTCTGAAACATCAAGATGTCTCTATTCCTTATCCCAAGGGAGTGTTAAGATTTCTCAAAGCATGATTCATTTAAATCATTTAAACACATCCAAATTTAGAATTTTAGTGGTGAAACTCTGGGTGCAGCTGCTTAAGAAGAGGATTCTACTTAGCTGTAATGGTCAATTTGCAGTGAAAGGGCCTGGGTTCAAATGCAAACTGTGCCACCAAACTACCTGCCTGGCCTTGAACAAGGTATTTGACTAGTCTGGACTCAATTTCATCCTCCATAAAATGAGGGATTAAGACTAGTCCTTCTGTTGATTATTTCCTCTTTATCCTGTACATAGACTGTATAAAGCTTGCTTTGAATATATTTGTTTGCATGTTGTCTCCTCTGTTAGACTTTAAGTTCCTTGAGGACAGTGACTGTCTTTTGGCTCTTTTTGCATTCCCAGCATTTAGCGCAGTAGGCACTTAGTAAGTGAACATTTAAGCATATTAAGCACACAGTAGGTGCTTAATAAACATTCATTGAATTAAATGGAAATAAAGTGAATTCTAATGTCCTTTCTAGCTCTAAATGTACAGATGGAATGTTATGCTTTGGGAGGTTGAAGTTGATATCTCAAGGAACCTTAGTCATTTTTACTCACTTTTTTTTTTGGTGAGGCAGTTGGGGTTTAGTGACTTGTCAAGAGTCACACAGCTAGTAAGTGTTATGTGTCTGAGGTTGGATTTGAACTCAGGTCCTCCTGACTCCAGGGCCGGTGCGCTATACACTGCACCACCTAGGTGCCCCTACCTTAGTTATTTTTAAAGGCCTGTGGCCAACTCTATAACCCTGAGCTCAAGGCAGGGCCTTGGAAGTTTGGGTGGCATCATGACCTTCTTACCATATGTCAATAGTCAAGCCTGGCACAAAGCCTGAAAATGAGGATGTTTGGGGACTTGGTAATGAGGGATAAGGAGGGGCCAGCCATTCCCAAGCCTATCTTAATTCAACAAATTACAAGCAGATAGGTGAGGACTGTTATATACCACCCTCTCCTTTAGCCCCATGCCGACACCCTGAAGATGACATTGACTGCCCAGAGCTGTGTTTTGTAGTTACACAGGATTTCCTAGTACAAAATCACTGTATTTGAAGTGAGATCTCCAAAGCCTTATGCAGGATTACACTTCTAAGTCTGCAGCAGCTCATTTAGGCACTCCTTAGATGTGCCTTGAAATAATTGCTATAAGGTGAAGGTCACACTTCTGATCACCTCAATGTCATATCGCATGGGGAACACTCCAGGAAACAACTATCTCAGTTGTGTGTGTGTGTGTGTGTGAGAGACTTCCATACAAAGTTTTGCTTTTCTGCAATTCATAACATTACTATTCCAGCAAATAGGCTTATTACAAAGTTATTAACCTGTAGTCATTGGTATTGTCACACAATGGTATACCTTCACCATGATTAATTATTTCTAACAAAAGAAATATGTATTCTTGAGTAGATTATTCCTAATAATTTATCAGGTGAATTAATTTATTTCTAATAAAATAATTACTAGCATTAGTATAGTATTTTAAGTTTTACAAAGTGCTTTACAAATATTATTTCATTCGATCTTCATAACAACCCTAGGAGGAAGGTGCTATTATTATCCCCTTTTTATAGATGAGAAAATTGAGGCTAAAAGAGGGTAAGGGCTTAGGGTCACACAGTTAGTCAGTGTGTGAGGCAGGATCTGAACTCAGATCATCCTGACTACAGGATGAATGTTCCAAGTCCTATGCCACACTACCCTGTGCCATCTTAGAGTTATGTTGCTCTTTTGTCTGAGGAGTTCAAAATATTGTCCCAATGTTGTTTCACAACGACTCACAACAGAGGCATTTTACAGATGGAAGAATTAAGGAAGGAAGGAACAGCAAAATGAAAAAAAAAAACTTGTAGCGATAGAGGGAAAGTCAAATTTACAACTGAAAAGCTGCAGCTCTCCATCTAAATTTTATATCCTCTGTTTTCATTAAAAAAAATGGGACCAGGAAGATGTATAGAAAAACACCTTTTCAAACACAACCCCATATAAAATTGTAAAATCAGAAATCTGACTCCCTTTATCATTCTTTGCACTTGTTAGAGAAAACCTCTTTAAGCCGATGTATTTTATATCCAATATGAAGGAAAAAAGAGGGTAGGGGAAGGGGGCAGGGTCTGCAAAACAACTGCTTTCCTTCTAGCTCCTGTTTGTGTTTTCTTTCTTTAGCTATTGCCATGACAACTGAAGCCTAATACACCTGGACCACATGATTCATCACTTCATTATCTAGTATTTCATGGGTTCTAGTCTTATCTTGACTCTGACCCCTCTTCCCAGATCGTAAGCTCTCTGAGACTGGAGCCTATGCCTTTGATTCCAGTCCACAGTCGATGACAGGATTAATAGTTATAATCGACATTTATTTGTTTTGAACTAGACCTGTGATTTCATGGGCATAAAGAGCCTCTTTTACCAATGCAGATCAGCAGCTATTGAGCAACTTTTAGTCTTAGAGCTGTGTGGGGCACTAAGACGTTGTCAATCAGTCGATCAATTAATATTTATTAAGCACCTACTATGTGCCAGGCACTGTGCAAAAAGAGGTAAAAGATAACCCCTGCCCTCACAGAGTTCACAATCTAAGACTTGCCAGGTTCACACAGTCAGTCCATGTAGACTTAACTCAGGTCGTGCCAATTTCTAGGCTAGTTGTCTATCCTCCTGCAACATGACCACCTCTCAGGTGACACTTTTATAAATATTGATTTCAAAGATTTTGAATTACTAACTGGCTGTAGTTTTTACACTTCCAAGGGAGATTTTCTTTTCTTCTTTCTCTTCTTTTTTTTTTGAGGCAATCAGGGTTAAGTGACTTGCCCAGGTCACACAACTAGTAAGTATTTGAGGCTGGATTCAAAATAAGGTCCTCCTGACTCCAGGGCTGTCACTCTCTCTGTTGTACCACCTAGCTAACTACTGAAGTCTATTGAACACTGGAGTATTATTGAATTGGGTGCTGCGGGCAGACCTGTGCCTTAAGAAGATCTATTTGATAGCTGATTGGAGAATAAATTGGAGTTGGGAGAAGCTTGAGTCAAGGAGACTAACCAGCAGGCTTTGGCAATAGTTCAGGTGTGAGGTGATGAGAACCTCCAGCTGGGTGGTGGTAACGACAGAGCAGAGAAGAGGGCATATATGAGAGATGTTATAATAAAATTAGAAATAATAGGACTTGACAACTGGTTGGAAATGGGCATTTTCCTGAAGAATTTGTGCTTTGACCATTTACATAAATGATTGATAACCTGTCATGTTGCAATATCAAGGAAGTCAACGGCAGCTTCATTGCGAGCTCTGTTCATGTCTGAGGGGAGCATATACTTTATGCTTGTCTATCATAGCCATGAATAAGAGGAAAGGGTTAATATGATGTCAGTTCTTCACTATCTGTAGATAAGAAGTTTGGGTATTCTCAAGATAATTTTCAATAAGAAAATAAGTGAGAAAAAAGGTGAACAATGTACTTACGTTGACTAGATTCTCAGGGTATAAACATTGTCAATAAAATGACCTTGGGTGGCATTTGGGGGGGGGTGGGGATGACAGTGGGGATAGAGAATTCAGAGGTGGGGTGGGGGGAGATTGGGAAAATCATTTTAATTGTGCAGTGAAGACTGTCACGCAGTTGGCTGCACCATCCTATATAACCCCGCATTATCAGCTATGATAAAGGAAGGACTTTATCTCAGAAATGCTAAGTTAGTCATCTGAGAAACTCTTTGTATTGATGTGATAGCTGAGAGTCTAAAGTCATACAAGAGGCAGATTGTTGTGAGGCACAACTTCCCACAACTCCGAATTGTTAATCATTATACACTTTTGCTTTCTCAGAAGAACAGTGAATTTAGTAAACACCAAAATGAAGAAAAATGTGTATATCTCTCCTAGGCAGACTTCATCCTTATCAACACCTCATTGTTCTCTCCTCACACCCCAGCTTTTAATAAATGTTTGAAATAACTGAGACTTTATGTCAGTTTTACTCATGCAAAGGTGTTTTAAAATCAATCTACTTAGAATCATGGTGATTCCTGGGCTTCGAGGATTGTACACTTAGGTAAGCATTTGGCTGGGATTTTCCTAGGATGATAGATCTGGAGTTGTAATGGGTTTCAGGGACCAGCCAGTCCAACTTTCTTATTTTGCAAATGAGGAAATTTGAGGCCCGTGGGGGTTAAGTGATTTGCTTATCCTTACGTAGCATCAGAGTGAAGACATGAATCCAGCTCTTATGAGTCTATTGTGACACACTGTCACCATTCTCGTTTTAAACTCTCCAGCTGCACAAAACTAAAAGTCAAGTGAGTGTTTCATTTTGAAGTATGACTATGACTGTGATTTTAAGTTAGGCACTAACTACCAAGTCATTGTGTCTTTTGTTACCAGATAAGATTTAAGAAGATATTTAATGACCAAGCCAGAAATGTCCTTTAATGATTAAAGTTGAATTGATTTCTATTAACTTCAAATAATTTGAACCCTGAATAATCAAAACTCAGGATGGTAATAATGCCAGGTGCTTTTTTTTTAAGGAATTCATTTCATTATCTTTTTAACATGTCTATGATCCCTTGGAGAATCAAAAATAGAATAAAATTTTTAAAAATGCACCTACTATGTGGAAATCACTAAGAACACGAGGTGTGCAATGACCCGAATCTATGACTGCTATTAAAAAAGAGTTGGATGGTTATCTATAATCTCCACAATAAACTGCTACAAAGTCCAAGAAAAATGATTTAACATTAGCAATGATTAAACCAGCTCCAAAAAACAGGACCGCACTAGAGAATGAATAGCCAGTAAAACTCCCTTCTTGATTGATGCAATACACAAAAGATTTATAAATGAGAAGTTCTTGACTGGGTTGAGATAAGCAGCTGATGGACTTCATAATTGGGTTACTGTTATTTCATAATGCAATAAACTGTCTTGATTATTATGTGTCACCAGGAAAATAGGGCAGCGTGGCTTATTTTTCTTTTTTATTGAGTGAGCGGTGCTCTGGGGTATACTCTGGGATGAGCTCTTCCAGTAAGGATAGGGTGATACAGGGGGAGGGGAATTGGAGGTGTGTGGGGCCTTTCCTCATTTTCACCAATGTACTAGAAGTCAAGGCTTCACCACCTCATGTCTTAATTACTGCAGTAGTTTTTCTTCCTCCCATTTTCTCTTTCTCCATTCTAGATACAGAGGCCGGAATCAACTTCCTTAAATATTTCTTCACATATATATATATATGTATATTATTATTTCTTCATATATAAACTTCATCAAGTCATTCAAAGCCTCTCACTAATTGATTCTACCCTATCTCATGGATCTCCCCTTTCATCACTAGTAAGTATTTATTAAGCAGCTACTAGGTACTAGACACTATACTGAGCTGTGGGGACATAAAGAAAGATGAAAGGCTGCCCCTGCTCCCAAGAAACTCACCATCTAATGGGGGACACAATGGGAAAACAGCTATGTACAAACAAACTATAGACAGCATAAAGTGGAGATAATCAAGAGGGAAGGCACTAGTATGAATATCAGGAAAGGTTTCTTATAGAAGGTGGGACTCCTCCTTCAGAAAAGAGGATCAGTTTCCTGTTCCTTACACATGACTGGCCAGTGCAAATATCATCTCCCCTTTTTAGAATGTGTTTCCTGTTCAGCTGTGCCAATGACGTTCACCATCCCCCTTTCCCAAGAACCCACCTTCAATTAGGGTTCTATACTGTGAGTATTCAACAAATGCTCCTGAGAGAATGATTAACTAATGGGGTGATCTTGCATCAGACTCAATTCCCATGCCAAGGCACCATCGGGTCATAGATTTAGAGCTGGAAAGAATGTCTGAGGCCAGCTGGTCTACCCTGCCCATTTTACAGATAGAGACCCCAAAGACCGGAGTGGTCACCCAATCACCCAAGTGCACACACAAATTGTGTATATATATATATACACTTATATGGCTTATGTACGTAAACCATATTAGTAATGCTCCACCTATTTTGTAGTCAGACTTCTGATAATCTTACTTCTCAATTACATTATATGTACTCACACATTTATACACATCCATCCATAGCTATACATACATAGGTGTATGTGTGTATATGTGTATGTGTATACATGTATATGTATATATACAATGTGTATGTATATTTGTCCTAAGTCTCTAGCTAAAATCCCACTTTCTACAGGAAACTTTTCCTGATAATACTTTTAGTGCCTTCCCTCTGTTTATTGCTTCCTATTTATTCTGTATATATCTTGTTTGTACAGAGTAGTTTTATGTTGTCTTCCCCATTAGATTTGTTTTTTAGGCAATCAGGGTTAAGTGACTTGCCCAGGGTCACACAACTAGTAAGTGTCTGAGGCTTGATTTGAACTCAAGTCCTCCTGACTACAGGACTGGTCTTCAATCCACTGCACCACCTAGCTTCCCCATGCAGCTAGTATGAGAAAAGAGATGTTTGTTGGCCATCCCACTGCCCGATGGATTTACTAGCACAAGGCTGAAGGTGCCTGTATTTATTCAGCAAACATTTATTAAGCACTGGCTTCAACTGTCCTTAAGTACATATCTGAAGAGGTAACTTCCCTACTCAATCAACTCCAGTGTCTTCTTATTGGCTCTAGGATCAACTATAAACTCTTCTGTTTAGCTTTCAAAGCATTTCACATCCTTGTCCCAACCTATACTTCCAGCCTCAGTGATGTTACTCTGTTTCTCTGTCTCTTTCTGTGTCTTTGTGTCTCTATCTTTGTCTCTCTCTGTCTCTGTCTTTCTCCTCTCTCTCTGTCTCTGTCATTCTCTGTCTTTCTCTGCCTCTTTGTCTCTGTCCCTCTCTCTCCTCTCTCTCCCTCTCTCTCCTCTCTCTCCCTCTCTCCTAGCTAAACTGGCCTTCTCTCTGTTCCATACTTAGTTCCATGTTTTTCTATTACCTTTTCACCATGACTGGGATGGATATACTCTCTCCTTATCGAATCCCTTTCTTACTTCAAGATGAATCTCAAAGATCAGCTTCTATACAAAGCCTTTCCTGATGTCCCCGGCTACTTTGTATTTGTTCTCTTAATATGTAATCTGTATGTGCTCACAAATGTACTTGTTCCCTCATTAGGATGTCAGCTCCTTGTAAGTACTGTTTCATTCATTATATTGGTGTCCCCAGTTCTGAATATGGTGCTTGGCCCACATTAGGTGCTTAATAAATGTTGATTGATTAGGCTTGTCCTGTTTGTCCCCATAGGTCAGAACTAGAAGCAATGGGTAAAAGCTATAAGAGGCAAATTCAAACTTGATGTTATGGAAAAAATAACTTAAGAACTAGAGCTGTCTATAAGACTAGGGGCAGCTAGATGGCTCAGTAAAGAGAGTTGGGCCTGGAGTCAAGAAGGCCTGAGTTCAAATCCAGCCTCAGACACTTTACTAGCTGTGTGAACCTGGGCAAGTTCCTCAACCTCTGTTTGCCTTAATCCACTGGAGAAGGAAATGGAAAACCACTCTAGTATCTTTGCCAAGAAAAACACATGGAAGTATGGTCTACCTGGTCATGAAGAATCTGACACGGCTGAACAACACCAACAATGAGAAGACTGGGGTGCCTTGGGAGGTAGTGTAGGTCTTCAGACAAAGCCAGTATGACCACTTGGAGATGTGTCACAGTAGTGGTTGGATTTTTGAGAACAATTTGGACTACATGGTGGTTGAGTTCCTTTCCTAATTTTGAAATCCTATTTTTTTTGTGAGAATGAAATCACCACTTACAACTGGGAAACAGGAGGACAGGAAATCAATGAAGAGAAAGTAAGAAGGAATGATGAGCCAAAGGAAAAAAATGAGAGGAGGGGTTAGATGAGCACTGGAAGGGAAGGAAAATAAAGGATGCTAGCTCGAGGTTCAAGGGAAAGGGTTTACTTATATTTTAGAATAGAAGAGACTTGAGCATCTGTGCAGGCAGAAGGGAAGGAGCCAATAGAGAGTGAGATACTGAAGATGAGAAGGGAAGTAAATGATCAAGAGAACAGGTTCTGGACGGACACAGGAGGGGATAAGATCAAGGGCAGGAAAAGAGGGGTTACCTTGACAGAGATGAGGGGCAATTTATCCTCTGAGAATGGTGCAAAGAAGGTGGGCATAGGGGAAGACATATGGTACAAGGAGAGTGGGAACAAGCGTTTTATTTATGACAAACATTGCCTCATTTGATCTTCACAACAACCCTAGAAGGTAGGTGCTATTATCCTCATTTTACAGATGTGGAAACTGAGGCAATCAGCTATTGAGTGACTTGCCCAGCTAGTAAGTATCTGAGGCCAGATTTGAATTCAAGTCTTCCTGTCTCCATGCCCAGTGCTCTATACACTTTATCACCTAGCTGCCATAGGGAGAATGAGAGATTGAAAAGGTCAAGATGAATGGCCTCAATCTTTTGAGTAAAATAGAATGTGAGGTTATTTGATGAGAATGAGGGATTAAGGGAGGAGCTGTGTGCTAAAGGAGAGAGCAGAAAACGAATGAACAAATGGAATGAATGAGCGAATGAAAGAACCCTGCTATCATTTATTATCACAGGATTCGATGTACCTTTTTTCATTGTTCAGTCATTTTAGTCGCGTCTGACTCTTTGTGACTCTATCTGGGGTTTTCTTGGCAAAGATACCGGAGTGGTCTGCCTTTTCCTTTTCCAGTTCATTTTACAGATGAGGAAACTGAGGCAAATCGGATTAAGTGACTTGTCCAGGGTCACACAGCTAGTAAGTATCTGGGGTTGGATTTGAACTCAGGAAGATGAGTCTCCCTGACTCCAAACCCAGTGCTCTATCTACTGCACCACCTAGCTGCCCCTCGATGTGCCATAGGTACTTCTAATACTGGAAATTGAATTCCCCATGTGTGAATCTCTATTCCATTTAAATCTGCCTCCATGATTCACAATACCTCTCACAACACTTTTGCTAATTTTTGCTAATAAAAAACCCAGCTTCAAAGTAGCAAATACAATGTAGAGTTAGGTAACTTCTATATATGCCTTTATCTAGGACTTCAAACTGTATTAGAAATATAGCACCTATTTTAGACTTTTGATCATCTCAGTCCTCCTGCTCTGTAAGGGAACAGGTTCTCTCTGTGGTAAATAGCTATCACAAAGCCCACGTACTATGTTCTCTAGGCAGGGAGATGACTGTGCTTAAAGGAAGGCAGCACCTTAGACCGTCAGGTGACTGATGATACCTAACAGAAGAATTCTAAAAAACAGTGGAAGCCTTCTACCTGTTTCTGGCTCTTTGGCTTTGTAATCTGGCAGCATTTAGAATTGAGACAAAATGTCCCGTATACGTGGTATATGTCCTATATACATAAGTAAGTTCTGAGGGTGTTACTGTATAGAAGCCCAGTAGAATGGGGGCAGCTAGGTGGTGCAGTGTATAGGGTGCCAGGCCTGGAGTCAGGAATTTCATCTTCCTGAGTTCAAATCCTGCCTCAGATACTTACTGAGTGACTCTGAGAAGGTCACTTAACCATTTTGCCTCAGTTTTCTCATCGGTAAAATGAGCTGGAGAAGGAAATGGTAAATCACTTCAGTATCTCTGAAATGACTCAAAAACAACATATCAGGTGATGCTTTTAATAATGATCCTGAAAGGGGGTAGCCAGGTGGCACAGAGGATAGAGCACTGGCCTGGATTCAGGAGGACCTGAGTTCAAATCTGGCCTCAGACACATAACACTTATTAGCTGTGTGACCCTGGGCAAGTAACTTAACCCCATTGCCTAACCAAAAAAAAAAAATAATGATCTTGAATCATCAAGGAAAAAGGTTATGGGATGGAATTCAAAGGTTCACTTATTTGCAGTGTCTGTTTCTCATGAAACTAGATGCTATATATGAGGTCAGACCCATGGTCCATTGAACCCAATATTTTATCTCTGATGGAGACAGCAAGAAATGGTTTGTGAGAAAGCAAGTTTGCCTTCCCAGATAGAAAGGACAACACCTAACCAGCACAATGCCAGCCCCATATTCTTTGGTCTTTATCCTTGATATTTTGAAGTTTCTATTTGGGGAGGTAAAATTGCTTTCTTTTGAGCTATTTCAATTCTGCTGTGTGAGATGTTTTGGGGAATACTAGACAGGAAGCGACAGGAAAAATCCCTCTCATCAGTGTCTCCTCTCCATCCTCCACACCATTGCCAAAGATATTTCTAAAGCACAACTCTAACTATTTAAAAACTTGTTTGCCTCAGTTTCTTATCTGTAAAATGGACTGGAGAAAGAAAAAGCAAATCACTCCAGTATTTTTTGCCAAGAAAAACCCAAACTGGATCACAAAGAATCTGGCCTCTAGGACTGAGCTCAAACCTCCCTGTTTGGTATTTAAAGCCTTTCACATCCTGATTCCAACCTACCTTCCCAGGCATACTACACATTACCCTCTAGGTCTTCTTGCTGTCCCTCATATTTAACATTCCACCTTCTACTTCTGTGTCTTTTCACACACTGTCCCTCATGCCTTGGTGTACCCTCTTCATCTAGACCTCTTATAAATCCTAATCAGCTTAAGCACCATGTACTACAGGAGGAAGGAAAGGAAGAAAACAAGCATTCATTAAGTTTATTATATGCCGGGCACTATGCTAAGTGCTTTATAAATATCACCTCATTTGCATGTGAGCCTCACAATAGATTTATTATTATTCCCATTTTACAGCTGAGGAAACTGAGGAAATGGAAGTGAAGTGATTTGCTGGTAAGTGAGAGATAGTAATTGTCTAAGGCTGGATTTGAACTCAGGTCTTCTTGACTCCAGACCTAGCACTCTATTCAGTGTGCTAACTAATGGCCTCTAACCATCTGAAGTTTTTCCTGATTCCTACAGTTGCTTATGCCTCCCCCTGAGATCACCTTGTAATTATTTTTTACATCTGTATATACTTATGGGTATGTGTGTTGTTTCCCCTTATAAAATGTAAGTTCCCTAGGGACCAGGGCTCTTTTATTTTTGTCCTTGTCATTTTAGCTGGCACATAACAGGTGTTTAATAAATGCTTATTGATTGATTGATTGCAGTTTAGCAGACTAAGTGATGTGATTTCAACAACTGGATGCCTCCTAAGTTCTGTGATATATGAACTGGATGAGCAAACCCTTGACTCCACCTTTCACAATTTTAAAGACTTCTATCATATCATTCTTCAGCCTTTGTCTTTCAGATTTAACGATAATAAAAAAATCCTGATCATTTTAGCCTGTCTACATATGGAAACCATTCTTACAGAAAGGAGAAGACATGCTTGGGTCTAGAGGAATATATTTTTTTTTTCCAAACTCAGGAAGCTACATAGTGAGAATGCAGTTGTCTCTGGCTGCCAGGTGATCTCAAATCCTCCCCCTGCTCCGAACCCTCTGTCCCTAGCCCAGATATGTGGTGATGATGGAGAAGGTTATTTCTTCTGGGGAAAAGATACTTAATATTACCTAATTTTACTCGATGCTATGAAGCATGATGTCCCCAGAAATAAGTAGAGTAGACTCACTTTTTGGCCAACTTTGCTTGTCTGCTCATCACAGACAATCAAAAATTCTTCTAAGTTATCTAGTTCATAGGATCAGAGAACCACAGAATGTGAGAGCTGGAAGAGACTTTAGTAGTCATCTAGTGTAATAATGCCTTGGGGGAGATAAGACAAAACCCAAGCTTCGCAAATCCATTTTGCAGATTTCTTGTTTTCCTAGAATGCTTTATTTTTATGGTAACAGCTCCTGCTTTGCAGGCATGTTGCAAGGATCAAAGGAGTACTTTGAAAACTTTAAAGCTCAATTTCAATGTTAGTTATTACTATTGTTTTATATGAATATTTAAGAAAGTAAGCAGCATGGGATACTTGGATTTAGAGCAGCTGGGGTACCAGAAAAGGCTCACTCTAGGAGAAGATTCTTGAGTTAACTTTTGAAAGATTATGAAAGATCTGTTCTCAGGGTCAACCAACAAGTATTTTATTGAGTGCCTGCTATGTGTAATTACAGAAGAACTATAAAGGAAAGATCTTAATATCACCGATAACCACGATGGTGTGGTTACTGATCTAGAGCCAGACATCCTGGATAATGAAGTCAAGTAGGCCTTAGGAAGCATTGCTAACAATAAGGCTAGTGGAGGTGATGGAATTCCAACTGAGCTATTTAAAACCCTAAAAGATGATGCTGTTAAAGTGCTGCACTCAATATGTGAGCAAATTTGGAAAACTCAATTGTGGTCACTGGATTGGAAAGAATCAGTTTACATTCCAATCCTAAAGAAGGGCAATGCCAAGGAATGTTCAGATTACTGGATAATTGTGCTCCTTTTACATGCCAGCAAGGTTACGCTCACTAGCATTAAGCTAGGCTTCAGCAATACGTGAAGCAAGAATTACCAGAAGAGCAGGCACTGGTTTTTTGAGGAGGCAGAGGAACTAGAGACTAAATTGCCAACATTCTCTGGATTATGGAGAAAGCAAAGGAGGTCCAGAAGAACATCTACTTCTGCTTCACTGCCTACTCTAAGGCCGTTGACTATGTGCATCACAACAAAATGCGGCAAGTTCTCAAAGAGATGGGAATACCAGATCATTTTACTTGTTCCCTGTATGTGGCTCAAGAAGCAACAGTTAGAAGTGAACATGGAACAACCGATTGGTTTAAGACTGGAAAAGGAGTACAACAAGGCTTGTATATTGTCACTTTATTTATTTAACTTATATGCAGAGTACATCGTGCAAAATATCAGGCTGGATGAATAAAAAACTGAAATTGAATTTCCTGGGAGTAATAGCAATAATATAAGATGTGCAGATTATACTACTCTGATGACAGAAATTTAAGAGGAATTAAGAAGCTTCTTGATAAAGGTGAAAAAGAATAGCATAAAAGCTGGCTTGAAGCTTAAAATAAACAACAACAACAACAATAACAAACAAAACTAAGATCATGGCAATTGGTCCCATCACTTTCTGTCAAACAGAAGGAGAGGAAATGGAAGCAGCGTCAGATTTCATATTCTTGGGCTCAAAAATCACTGCAGATGGTGACTGCAACAATGAAATTAAAAGATGCTTGTTCCTTGGAAGGAAAGCTATGGCAAATCTGGACAGTATACTAAAAAACAGAGATATCACCTTGCTGACAAAGGTGTGTTTAGTCAAGGCTATGGTTTTTATAGTAGTAATGTACGGCTGTGAGAGCTGGACTGTGAAGAAAGCTGAGTGCTGCAGAATCAACTCTTGAATTGTGGTGCTGGAGAAGACTTTTGAGAGTCCCTTGGACAGCAAAGAGATTAAATCAGTCAATCCTTAAAGAAATGAATTCAGACTATTCATTGAAAGGACAAATACTGAAGCTGAAGCTTAAATACTTTGGACACATAATGAAAAGACGGGACTCATTGGAAAAGACCCTGATGTTGAAAAAGATTAAAGGCAAAAGGAGAAGGGGATAGCAGAGCATGAGATAGACAGATAGTATCACGGAAGCAATGAGCATGAGCCTGGACAGACTTTGGGAGAGAGTGGAGGACAGAAGGGTCTGGTGTGCTGTGGTCCATGGAGTCATGAAGAGTTGGACATTACTGAACGACTGAACAGCACTATGTGTAATAGTAATTACTAGTACCGCTCACTGTGTTAGTCCTTTGAAGAGATGCAAAGAAATTCAAGACAGTCCCTCCCTTCATTTGGGCATATAAGATGCATATGCATAAAAAGATTAATAATACAAGACATCAAATAACAAATACCAAAGTGCAAAGAAGAAAACATCAGATCATGGAAAAGGTGGATGAAATGAAAGAGAGGTAACATTTTAAGAGATTTTCCAGTGCTCCCTCTTACTGGTATTGTTCCATTTCACATTACTTCCTATTTCCTGCACTCTAATTTAGAAATATCCTATGTATAATTAAAGCCAGGCTGTCACCTCTCTGACCAGGCAGATGTTAAATAAGCAACAAAGACAAAACACTCAAGTATGATGTGTTTTCTTTTGAGTCACTTGGAATGTCAGAAATGGTGCCTGGAGATGTAATTATTATGTGAATTGGTAACAGGATAATGGGGTTAGACTTAGAATTTACCCTCTTCAGGCATAGACTCAATAGCATTTGGGCCAGCAGCCACCTAAGTCTGCTCTCTGTACAAAGGATCAGTAATTAAGCCATAAATTAAGGCATATCTTGGCTTATACCTTGTGAAATGAACACACCTGATTGAAGTCCTAAGGATGGTAAGATGAAGGGGAGAAAGGTAAGAAATAATATAGAAAAAGATTCTACAGATTATACTCAGGGATACCCTTGAGACCTGAATTCAAATTCTTCCTCTGTAGATTAAATTTCTGAGCCAGAAGAAGAATTTTCAGGGACTAAAATGTCCTTGGGTCCATGTAGGCTGATTGCTCCCCAGGCATTCAGCCAAAGAGGGGAGGAAAGAAGTCAAGTAGCCTAAATATTATTCACCAAAAATACAACGGAAATTAGGGACAGAGGTAAAGAAGAGGTCCCTAGGGTCTTTCCAATGATGGGAATTCTCCCAACACAATGGCTCCTGGGAGAATTCCTTAATAGATTTCTTCACTGATGTGGAGTTGACAGACTCTTCCTTATCCACAAGTTAAATTAGCTCATAAAAGCACAAAGCTATCTGTTCCCTTGGCTTGTTGCCTTAGAGAACCTAGATACTCATTCCCAGAAGTTGACGGAGGCCCTCTCCTCCCAACCCCCAAAGTGAGAAACTAGGTAATTCTAGGAATCAAAACTCTGGGACATACAAAGTTCAGCCAAATAATTTTTTCCCTGCACTACAAATTCCATGACATCACAGACCATGTCTCTGTATAACAACTTCAGTCCACAAGTGAGATCTTTTTCCACTGAATCTGGAAAGCTTGATGCAAATAGTCATGGACAGAGACATTCACCCCATGGTGTAGGCACGGGGCTTTCTCCTTCTCATCTCTTTATTAAGATTGAGGGAAACCCTACAATCTTGACAGGAGTTCTCAGACAAGTTTTGGGAATATTAAAGGAAATTATGTGGCTGAAGGTCAAGGATCATCATAATCTCTGAGAATTAGAATTGCAGGTCACCCAAAGTCAGAGGCTTATGGCAAATGTAAGTAGGCTGCCACGTATTAGCAGTGAGGGGCTGAGTTATGCAGAAGGGAAATACACAGAAGTAGGGGAATAATTTACATGATGGTCACAATAATTTGAAGGGGAAGGAAAACTGAAACCTTCAGATCTCTGATTAATGTAATATCAAATTGTGACTTCACAGAAATGATAGTGAATGAACCATGCCTCCCACCTCTTGGCAAAGAGGTGGTAGGCTACAGGTGTGGAACAAGACATGAACCTTCAGACACAGCCAATGTGTTTACTTGTTTTGTTTGACTGTGCTCATTTATTATAAGGGAAGATTCTTCTGTAGGGGCATGGAGGAGTTGTTGGAATGTGACAGGGATGCCAAGAAAAAAAAGAAAAGAGAACCTCAATAAAACACCTTTTAAAGGAATTGTGTAGGCAAAGCAGCATAAATGCTATGATCAGACAGATATATTGACTGGAAAAGGAAGTGAGTCAATTATGCAATGAGAGTAAGGGACAATTGATTGAAAGTCCATGTGCTCCATTGATATCTGTGCCATATTGAAATTTAGGAGAAGGCCCTCAGCATGTTGCATGGTGTCTCTGAGGAGGATTTATGGGAGAGAGGGAGAAAGAGGGAGAAAAGGAGGAAGAAGAAAGGGAAGGAGAATGAGGGAGTGAGAAAGAGAGAGAGAGAGGCAGAGAGAGAGACAGAGAGAGAGAGAGAGAGAGAGAAAGAGAGAGAGAAAGAGAGAGAGTGAGAGAGAGAGAGAGTTATGGGCTGGTTGGGACTCCACATAATCTGGACTGTGGTGTTCGGGAGAGATGGAGATGGTGAAGCAAAAGCAAGATAGGTGAGGGAGTGTGCATTCCCTAGATGATAAACACTCTCCTCTAATGGGGTGAGGAGAGATGTGGAGAAAAGGAAGAATGGATCTTTCTGGGCAACTAGAATCAGATTGAAGAAAAGGCTAGTGAGAGAGATTGCCCTGTAGAAGGCTGCATTCATATTTTAAACAGAGAATAAATCAATTAATGAGCATTTATAAAATGCTTATTCTGTGCCAGGTATTGTACTAAGTTCTGGAGATGTAAAGATGACAATGGAACAGTCTCTAAACACAAGGAATTTATATCCTATTGGGGGAAACATGTACACATTTAAGTATAAAGAAATGTCTACAAAATAATCAAAGTATTTATTAAAGGCTTACTGTATATGACAGGTACTGTGCCAAGCCTTGGGATACAAATAAAAAGAGAAAATAGTTCCTGCCTTCAAGGAGTCAACACTTAAATGTGCACATATATAGTAAATACAAGACACATATGAGGTCGATGCAAGGTAACTTTAGAATTGAAGCCACCAGTGGCTGGGGGTATGTAAGGAGGAATCACTGGTACTGTGGGAAGCACCATGTTCTAGTGAGTAGGACCACCAAGTCTTAGTCTTTTCCCTGTAGCTATCCCCTTAGGACCACCAAGTCTTACTACCTTGCTCACCACTTGACAATTGAACCTTTCCTCTATACTTTGTCTCTCCTGATTAGAATGTGAAGAGCTTGAGAACAGGGACATCTATTTGTAGCCCCAGAGCTTAGCAAAGTTCTTGGCATGTAGTAAACATTTAATAAATGCTTATTCATGTATTCATTCATTCAATCATTCACTCATTTATTCATTCATTCATTCATAGGAAGTTGTCCTTTGAGTCAGGAAGATCTGGGTTCAAGTTCCACTTCTGGCCCGTACTGACTCTATGACCATGGGTAGGTCACACAACCTCTTGGTGCCTCCAGACAATCCTCACTGGGGGTTGCCCACAACAAGGTAATCACAGGTGCAGACAAAGTAAATAAATTATTCTAATACAATAACAGCAACAACAACCAAAAAAGAAAACACAAAGAATTTTTCTTTTAAGATATTTAGCAAATGAGTACCACTGATTCAACTCTGGGAGGGACTTCAAACCAACTCATCTGCATCACTTTTCTATGGTCAATTTTTATAAAGCAAATTTAACTCTACATGTGATTGCTTATACCATTATGGTTAAAGCACAATTGACGAATATCGGTGGAACTATCCTACTACATTTTTGCTTACCAGATAAGGGTTGGATGGTATAATAGAAAGATCCTTGAGCCAGGGGCCAGGAGCTAGGAGACCTCTACCACTGGCTTGCTATAGAATAACCAAGGGTTATCTCTCTAAGCCTTCCTTCCCTTATCTATAAAATAACTAGATGATATCTAAGGTTCCTTCCAACTCTAACATCTTATACTATTATGACATTATGCACATTTAAATAAATGTTAATTAATCACCTATAATGTGCAAAGCACTCTAAGAGGTGCTTGGTGCAAATGAAATTAGTTCAGAACCTGAGCTTGAGGAGGAGGGAGAAAGGAGGTGGAAGGGCATGATTTGTACAAACATGTCTAGAGAAAGCACTAAGAGAAATTTGAGGAGGGAAGAGATCACTTTCATCTGCTGAAAGAAAAGAAGGCTTCATGAAAGACGTGGTACCTGATAGGATCATAGGCATAGCTCTGTTAGGGACCTTAAAGGTGATCTAGCCCACTCCCTCAGTTATAGATGGGGAAACTCAGTCACCAGTGATGTGAAGTGATCTGCTCAAAGTCACACAGAGGTAGAGCTCTGATTTAAACTTGGGTCTTCTTGACAGTAAATCTTTTACCCGTTCCAATGCCCTCTGCTGCCTCCCAAGTAGAAGGTTCAAGCCAGAGCTGTTTTGGAGACAGTTTCAACTGGCTTCCAAGAGAAAACTGTTAAATTTTTGATGTGAGCATTTGCACCTTTGAAGTTGTTCAAGGCTGTGGATCAGGACTGGATTGTTTTGTTGATTATTTAGTTTTAAGAAATTGATGGGAAAAATGTAAATAATGCAGATTAAACTTAAAAGTATGTTGTGGACACATGGTTTTTAGAAGAGTCAGTTGTTAAAGATTTACCAGTACTCCACTGGTTCAAGCCTTCTGCTTTTCTCCCCTCAGCCTTCAATGTTAATGGTTGAATTGGTTACGAGGAAGAAAATGGGTTAGTTGTGATACTAGTTTTCCATTACTACCCTCCTAACTCAAAAGCAAGTCTGCATAACTTAGCTGATGTCTTTCTTCTGAGGTAAGAGCTAGGCACTACCTTTTATGAGCTCCATGTTAATTTCTTTCTGTTTCTTATCTTTCTAGACAGTTAAATTTTTTTATTCTTAATAAATGAAATTAAATAATTCTGATATTTCCTCAATTTGAAATTAATAAGGTGGGCCTAACAATCCTACAGGAAAAAAACAAATTAAAACTAAATCACCAATAGCTAAAGATACCCTGCTGCCCAGGCTACAACATGGGCCTGCATGGGCAGTCCATTCATTGAGTTACTCCATTAGTACATTTATCTGGAATGGGTATTGCCGATGGATAAGGAGCTGGACCCATAATTAAACAGGGGAAAGAGAGGGTCTAGATAGCATTGGGAAATTCAACTGCACAGCATTTGCAATGATCCCAAGCTGCATGTTAACATACAAAACCAAATTTTTAACATCAGTATTCTGACAGAGATGCTAACTGAAATGAAATACCACAATGTTAAAAGAATCGAAACTATGGGTATCCCAAAGGGTAAAGGAAAGACATGTGGTGGGCACAAACAGGTGCTAACACTTTACCAAAGATGAATTGAGTGTGAGGAGCGGCATAAAATATAGCTACCCTCATAACACTCTGAGGGAATCCTCCAAATTCTCTAATTGAAAGTCTTTAGGTAACACAGACTGTATTCAATACCTTTTTAAAAATCAGTTCTCTAAGACTGAAATTCTCTCCAGTGTGTGACATACTAAGAGCTTTACAAATGCTTATCGAATTATATTGAATGGAATATATCAAGAACAAGAGATAACAGACAGGCAGCTCAAGCATTGGCCTCTACAGAATGTTAAAAAACAAAAAAGCTTGGTAGAACACCATTAGCGCATTGAGTAAGATCATCTTTGGAGGATTTATGGGGAAATAAATGTAAGAGTTGTATAAGATGAGAAGGCATGGATGGGTAGTATTCTGTATAGCTGGAGGTGATAAAATCATAGTCCCATTGCAATATTGAAGTAAACAGTTCTTTATACCTCTATCTGGTATGCATTTGAATGAAACAGGGGTGGAAAGCACAAAACCAAATCTGGCATGAATGTTTCACTTGAAACATGACTACATGTGTTTCAGCAAAAGAGCTGTAGAGTGAATTGCCAGGTATTTTATCTTGTTTCCCCATTGGTTTCCATCATAAAGAGGAAGAGCCTAGGATAGGTGGGGTTGGAAGAGTATGTTGGGAGTGTGATATTATGGGGATAGAAATTGGTAGTGATAGAAATTGGTAGTGATGCAGAAGGGTTAATGACCGTTTTTTTAAAATCACTTTGTCTCTTTGTGTTTCAGCTGATTCAAATACTATTGAGAACAAATGACTAATTTCACGTGTTTGCCTATTACACAAGACATAGATAAGTCTTTGTATAGCTACTGACTACATTGGAAAAGTACCTAGTATTTGCAGGAAAGGATGTTCCACGTAAACAAGAAGTTCTTTTGAGGGAGACAGCTCTTCAGAGAAAGGGTGGTATGATTCCCTGCTCATTTACATAGACCCTAATTATTCAGAGACATAGCTTTCCATGTACAATGTGACATTGTCTAGTGGATTGTGTCTACACAGGGCTAGTGATGGAATCTTCTGACTGAACTGGGACTAGTGGTTTCATTCAAACAAACTGATTCAGCAACCAAGCTATCTGATTAATATTTACCCTGAGTTGGTCAGTGGCTTTGATGTCTTTTAGATCCAGGCAAAGAAAAGAGTTACTACTACATATCACTTATAAAACAATTTCCCCACAACACAGCCATGAGTACAACTGGCTCCACTGCACATGAAAAGGTTAAGAAAGCAGTGTTATGAGACCTGATAATTTTGGGAATCAATTGGTGAGTCATCTCAAGGACTCCAAGAAATGGGGACAAAACATAAATCTAAGGGCTCCTCAACTGAGTTTATCATATGGTTTATACTTAGTAATGATGACAAATTCTAGCACAGGGTAAAAAAAGTACATTTCTCTAATCAATCAGTCAATCAACATACTAGCATTCATCAAGAACCTACTATATATTAGGTGTTTTTCTAGGCATTGGGGTTACAAAGACAAAAAAAAAAGTCCTCTGCCCCAAAGGAGCTTTCATTCTGTCTGGGATGACAGCATGTACAAACAAACATTAGTAATACTTTCCATATAATTTTTTGTGACTGACCAATCAGAGATTCCTTGCACCCCCAAATTCTCAAGGCTGCTATAATTTTGTTTATTTATTTATTTGCTTTTTGGTGAGGCAATTGGGGTTAAGTGACTTGCCCAGGGTCACACAGGTAGTAAATGTCAAGTGTCTGAGGCTGAATTTGAACTCAGAACTCTATCCACTGTGCCACCTAGCTGCCCCAAAGGTTATCATTTTAATTGGGACAGCTAGGTGATACAGTGGGTAGAGCACCAGGACCTGAAGTCAGGAAGACTCATCTTCCTGAGTTCATATGTGGCTTCAGACACTTACTACTCTATGACCCTGAGCAAGTCACTTCACCCTGTTTGCCTCAGTTTCCTCATCTATAAAATGAGCTGGAGAAGGAAATGGCAGACCACTCCAGTACTGTTGTCAAGAAAACCCCAAAATGGGATCATGAAGAGTCAGACATGACTGAACAACATCATGTTAACTGAAAGTTAATTTCATGTATTTGCTTACTTGCTGTATCCTTCATTAGACTGTGAGCTTTTGAGGACAGGCTCTTTCTTTTGCCTTTCTTTGTATTGCCATTGCTTAGCATGGTCTGGTATGTGGTAGGAACTTAATAAATGCTCATTAACTGACTGACAATAACCAAGTAACCATCTACTGACATCAACATTATTAGTGATTGAGAAATTTGGTCTTATAGAATGCATAAAGCAAATTCACTCTGGGCTAGCTAAAGACTTAAATTACAGAATTTTGAGGATTCCTTCAAAGGGTTATTAAAATTAAAAAAAAAGAATTGGTTTCCTGCTTCACTAATCAATCAATCAATCAATATCTGTTAAGTGCCTAGTATATGCCAGGCACTATCCTAAGTACTGAGAATAGAAAAAGAGGCAAAAGACAGTCTTTGCCCTCAAGGAGCTCACAATCTAACGGGGGAGACAATAAGCAAGCAAATATGTATAAACAGTTTATATATTGGATAAATAGGAAATAATTGAGAGGAAAGGCCTTAGAATTAAGAGAGGTTGAAGAAGGATTTCTGTAGAAGGTGTTACCTGAATTGAGTTTTGAGGAAAATTAGTGATTCCAAGAGGCAAAGGCAAGGAATAAGTTTGTTTCAGGATTGCCAGTGCAAAAGTATAGACATGGGAAATGAATGGAATATCATGTATGAGGAACAGTTAGAAGGCCAGTTTGACTGGATGACAGAGTATGTGGAGAGTAATATGAAATAAAAGTGGAAAGGTAGGTTGGGGCCAGGTTGTGAAGGATTTCAAATGTCATACAAAGGAGTTAATATTTAGTCCTAGAGGTAATAGGGAACCGATGAAATGTATTGATTAGGACAGTGAAATGGTTAGATCTGTGCTTTAAGAAACTCACTTGGGAAGCCGTGTGGAGGATGGAGAAAAGTGGAGTGAGATGTGAAGTAGAGAGACCAATTAGGAGTTGATTGCAATAGTCCAGGAAAGAAGTGATGAGGATCTGAATTATAGCAGTATCAGTGTAGGTAGAAAGAAGGGAATGGATACTAGAGGTCTTATAGAGGTAGAAACATAAGGCTTGACAGTTGATTGGATATGTGGGCTGAGATGACATCGAGGTTGTGAATTTGAGTGACTGAAAAGATGGTGATGCCCTTGACTCTAACAGGGAAGTTCAGACCTGGGGTGGGTTTGGGGGACAAAATGCCTGTGGTCCAGACATCCAGTTTGAAATGCCTAATATGGAGTTAGTGATCAGAATTGGAGTTCTGGAGAGAGATTAAGGCTGGATAGGTAGACCTGGGAGTCATATGAATAGAGATGGTAATTAATCCCATGAAATTCTGATTAGGTGAGGGAGACACACACACACACACACACACACACAGAGAAAGAGAGAGAGACAGAGACAGAGAGACAGAGAGAGACAGAGAGAGACAGAGAGAGAAACAGAGAGGAAGAGTGAGAAAAGGAGAGAAAGAGAGGAAAGAGAGAGAGGGAGAAGAAGAGAGAAAGAGAGAGGAGAAAGAGAAAGAGAGGAAAGTAGAAGAGAGTATGCAAATTAGGTTCTAAACCTTTGTTTCATATATTCATCTATCGGACTGGTGAAGCCTATGGACCAAGGCTTTATCAGAATGATGTTTTTAAATGCATAAAATAAAGTATATAGGATTACAAAGGATACCAATGATAATGAAATACAGTTATCAAAATAGTGAAATAAAAGTTCACAGACCCCAGATTAAGAACTCTGAGTATAGACAGAAAAGAGAAGAGGGACCAGAGTAGAGCCTTGGGGTACACATGTAGTTGGGGAGCGTGATATGACAAATGAGCCAACAAAGGATACTGAGGCGTGGTCAGGTAGATGGGTAGGAGTAGAACCAAGGTTGATGTAGAAGAGTAAGCAGTTTTTGCAAAAGTCTAGAGAGGATGGAGTATCCAGGAAAGGATGGTCAACAGTATCAAAAGCCATAGAAAGATCAGAAAAAATGGGGGTTGGCAAAGGATAACTAAGAACAGCATGTCCTACAATTTGGGATTAGTGGAACCTTCTACTAGATGCCAGGCTCTATCTTCTATCAGGTTAATTTCTTTATGTTCTTCTTTATCTTTGAGCATTCTTTTTTATTTTTTTATTTTGTTTTTATTTATTTTTTTCTTTGAGCATTCTTTAAGGGTTTTGATAAACTCTTACCCTTGGTTGTAAATCCAACTCCTGTCCTAAATCAAAATGCTGTCTTTTTTTGTTGAAAGTTAATTGTTTTGTTATTTTACATTTGGCTCATCTTTTAACTCAACAGTTTCATATCAAATAGATGCATCTTAGACATAGCCAAGTATTGAAAGAATTGGGCTTAACTCCAAATGTCAAATTTCACCAAAGCGTGTGGTGCATATTTCATTCTGTTTACCAGGGCAGAATTTACCTTGTAAACCAGAATAAATGGAATCTAAGGATAATGGTGGAGAGTTTGAGTGAAACTGAAGTTGTTCTACTTTGATAATGTGGAATCTACTTGGGTTCCCCCTTCTCCAACAACCCCACGGTATTCACTTTGAGATCCATGTCTATAAGGTAGAGAATTAGTAGTTTTACTTATTGGATGGAAGTGTGTGTGGCACTATGTCATCCCAGCATTCAAAATCCATTAATCGATTACTGTAAATTAAACACTAACTCCTTAACTTGATATTCAAGGCCCTTCACAGTCTGGCTCTAATCTGCCAATCCAATCTTACCTTATCTGACATTTATCTTAGCTAATATTATTCTTACTCACATAATGAGAATCACAGAAGCTCAGAACAAGAAGGGACTTAAGTCACCATCACGTCCAGGGGTGGGGAACCTGCAACCTTGAGACCATTTGCCCCTAGGTCCTCAAGTGCAGCCCTTTGACTGAATCCAAACTTCACGGAACAAATCACCTTAATAAAAGGATTTGTTCTAGAAAACTTGGACTCAGTCAAAAGGCCACACCCAAAGACTAGTTGGACTACTCATACCTGAACAAGATTACTTTCTATAACATCCTTGACATCCTTGTCTCTGGCCTTAGCTTAAAGACATTGAAGGAGGAAGGGAAGAAAATAAGCATTTATATAGCCAGGTACTCTGCTTAAGTGTTTTTTACAAATATTATCTCATTTGATCCTCATGATAACTCTATGAGGTAGGTACTGTTATTATCCCCATTTTACAGTTGCATAGACTGATGTAAACAAAGGTTAAGTGACTTGTTTAGGGTCACCAAGCTAGACTCCAGGCCCAGTGCTTTATCCATTCTACCACCTAGCTGCCTCTATCAACTTCTATCTACTTTGAGGGATGGGTCACATTCCAGCCCACTCTACTTTGGCATAATTTGAATTATTTGGAAGTTTTTCCATATAGCAAAAACATAGATTTGTATCCTTTTCCTCCCCATATTCTTAACTCTGCCTTCTGGGGACAATTAAATCCCACTTCCTCATGACAGTTCTTTAAATTCTTGAAAACAGCTATTATCTGCCCCTAAATTTCCTGTTTCTTCATGCTCGGTTTCTTCAACCTATTCCCATTTGATACAATTTCAAGTCTCTTCATTATCCTGGCCACCATCTTGTGGGCATTCTATGGATTATCAATGTCCTTCCCAAACATGGCACCCAGAGCTGAAAATGTGACATTCCACATGTAGTCTCACCAAAGCAGAATACAGTAGGATGATCACCTCTCTTATCCTCAAGACTATGCTTCTCTTAATGTTGCCTACAATTACTTCAGCTTTTGGAGTCAATATATTGTCATATGGTTGACTCATATTAAACTTGCAGTCCATAAAATCCCTAGATTCTTAGGAACTCATAGGTCAGTGAGATCAGTTTTACAAAGGCATTTCCAGGGATGTTGGGTGAAGAATATGCTACATTGGGCAACCACATGAGTGAGACCCACTGAGGCTAAAGGCAGGACTCCTGCCCAGATCTAGGGGATGAGTTCAAAGTAATAGCTCAGCAGTGATGAGTTTGCCTAAATAGACTAGGAAGGTCCTATATCACATGAGGCAGGTAAGCAGAGCTCCTTGCCTGTCTTCTGGGGCTGGTAGAACTTCATTGTAAACCACAGGCCAGATTCAAGACTCTTGTTAATTACTTCATATGCTTTCCATGAATGGGAAAGGGAAAGATTGCCTGGTTGATTCAGACTTTTCTCTTCTGCCCCCACCCCTACACTGGGAACTGGGCAATTGGATAGACATTAGGCCAAAGGTCTCTCTACCTCTCTTTCCTTGTCTCCCTATCTCTCTTTCTCCCCTTTCACCTCTCTGTCTCTTTTGTCTGTCTCTCTGTCTGTCTCTCTGTTTCTCTGTCTCTCATCTCTTTCTATCTGTCTGTCTCTGTCTCTCACCAAAATACTCATTCATTAGCATTCTATTTGACAGCACAGAGCAACTGATCCACCCATTGCACACTGACAGAGGGGATGACTAGCAAAGAAATATAGTTAAGTGAACAACATAAACCTATTTGCCATGTGTGACCATGAATGCATCATTCTGCCACTATAATACACCACCTCTCTGCTGAGGGAGACATGTTTTACCACTAGTCCTCTGAAACTATGACTGTTTTTATTCTTTTCTTTGTATCTTCAGCACTTAACATATAGTAAGCAATTAATAAATGCTTTCTGATTGATTGATAAGGCAAGTATTTGCAGAGCTAATGCATATAACCCTCCAGAAGGGCTCCAGAAAAACAAAGAATGACTTTATTACTAGAACTGGGAGGGCTCTTAATGTACAATAGTAGAACTATATGGGACCTTAGAACACAGAATGCTAAAATCCAGAATGTTTGGACATAAAACATAGAATGTCAGAGCAGTAAGGGACTTTGGAACATACAGTGCTAGAAATGGTAGAGCCCTGGACTCTAAAGCAAAGCATGTTAGAATTGGCAGGGATTCGATATTTTTCACAAACTGGTCTGTTCACTATCCCCCAACATCTGCTTTTCTATTTTTGTACCTTTTCTCCCCCTTTCTCCTATTCTTAGAATGGACTTCTCCAATCCACCTATTCTTCAAGGCCTAGCTTCAATATCTTCTCTTCAATTAAACCTTCCCTGATCCTCCCCGCTGGAAGTAGTCTCTCATCTGATCTCATGTACTTGTACTCCTTTAGGTATTTACCATACTCTAATCTGTATTATATTGACTGTATGCATGCCATATCTATAGCACTTTAGACTGTAAGCAACTTGAGGGTAGAGGCTGCCATCTTGTTTATTTTTGTGTGTCTTACAAAGCCTAGAATAAAAGTAAGGGCTTAATAAATGTTCATTGAATGAGTGATTCTGGGATTGAAATTTAACTCTGGGAATCCATAAATTATGAAAGTAGAAAATATACTTTTGGCACATATATATTTTTGTATTTGCCTCATTTTTAGATTTCATTTTGCCAATTACTTTAGATAAAGAGTGAATAAAGATCACATAAACATCTTATGAGTTGAGTTTACTGAGCTACAACATTCCTCAATATTCATGCAATTAAACTAATATTTATATACAGGGATCGGAGCTAACCCTGCAACAGGGGAAGGTACCCTGTGACCCCCTCTATACAGCTGGAGGGGATCACTGCTATGCAGATAGCTTTTAATTAAGAAGTGAACCATGTTTTAGAGACATGAATACATATTCCATTAAAGCAAAGATGTTGCTTATATTTATGAGTATCTAGAAAATTTTTGAAAGAAAAAAATAATTCTAACATGGAGGTAGGAGGAATTTCTTGTAAATTATTTCTTGTCAAGGCATTTTATTTTAAATAATTGAGTGACAAGTATGCAATTCTGACTCCCTACTAACTACTCTGACAGGGCATAGAAAGAGGTATAAAATGAAAAAGTGAGAACATTCACTTCTACTGTTATGGGTGGCACCCCTGATAGAATCCTCAGGGTCAGAAACCCATCAATATCCTTTCACACTTGAGCTAATCAGCTCAAGGAGGGAAGTGCCAATGAGCTATCAGATCAATATGGTGAAGTATGGAGATTGATCTTATCCCAGAGTGAGTGCATTAACAGATTCACCAGTGTGACCTTTGCCCAGTAGTACAAATTATGCCCTACCACAAACCACATTCCTGAATGAAGACCTTAGCTTCTCACTTGCTTTTTAATAAAGCTTCTCTCTGGCAGGCCGACCCCTAAAGATGACAAATGAATTGAATGGGTGGTGTATTTTATTTGTTTGCTATCTAGAAGGACTTATCCTTTAGAAACTGCTTTATGACTGAAATGTAAGGGTAGGATAGCTATGTAAGAGATCCCCATTGAAGAGGTGCTACACAAGTTTCTTAGCAGTGAGAATTACTGATAGCTTCATTTAATTTTTCCCTCTGGAGTTTGGAGTACTATATGCAACAATGTAGTGGAATAGTATGGAAGCTAGCCAGCCACACTGTCTATACAAATATGTATGATACATAGGTGCCTATGGAACATAATATTGAATGAATGTGTTTGTACCACCATATTGCGACCACAGCCAGCCCTCTTTGTGAGGGGTGTTTTCAGCTGTAATATAGAAACCCCATGCTTGCAATCTGAGGAAAGCCTTGTTGTTGTTTGGTTGTTTGGTCATGTCCAACTCTTTGTGACCTCACGGACTCCACTACTGTATTCCAATACATGTCCATGCACTCCAATACTGTTCGTGGGGTTTTCTTGGCAAGAATCTTGGAATGGTTTGCCATTTCCTTCTCCAGCTTATTTTACAGATGAGGAAACTGAGGCAAACAGACTTAAATGACTTGCCCAAGCTCACACAGCTAGTAAGTGTCTGAGGCCACATTTGAACTCAGGTCCTCCTGATTTCAGGCCTGGTGCTCTATCCACTGAGCCACCTAACTTACCTTTGTGCTTTTAATACAATCCTGTCCCTGTTTTACTGCTCATATCAATAAGAAAGAACTTGAGGTTCACAAAGTAAGCCCCTTACAACTGACTTATCTGTTTGCTTGACTGTAAAGATGTTATATTGACCTGTTATTGGCTTTGCGGCTCTTTATTTAAGGAGTAAACAACCAGTTCTGATTCTATACAGCAGTGATAAGCCTGTGTTCTCAGAGATAGACCATGGCTGTATAGATGCTGCCACTGCTGCTCTTGGAAAATAATTGGTCTGGAAATACCCACTGTAACGTATGAGGAATATGCAATGGGAGCTTTTATAAGCCAAGTGCACGAGCATTTATTAAATGCAGACTATGTACTTGGTATTACCCTAAGTGATGGGGAGGGATTCTTATCTTGGGATCATTAACCTAAGGCTGGAAGGAGCATAGCTCTAGTACTGGTTGGGCCCTTAGAGCCCAACCCCCTTTTATAAAGATGAGAAAATTGAGGTCCAGAGGTTAAATGACTTACTTAAGGTTCGACAAGTGGTCAATAGTAGAGATAAAATATGAACCCCGAAGCTCTAATTGCAACTCCAGAACTCTTTTCAATGCACATTTAATTGTTAGACACTTACTAGCTGTGTGACTCTGGGCAAGTCACTTAACCCTCTTTGCCTCAGTTTCTTCATCTGTAAAATGAGCTGGAGAAGGAAATGGCAAAGCACTCCAGTATCTTTGCCAAGAAAATTCCAAATGGGGTCATGAAAGAGTTGGATAGAACTCAAAACAGCATTTTTTAGCTTCTTGGGTTCACATCTAGAGCTGCCTGAAGCAACCTTGTGATTGCAGACATCCTATATGAGTTTCTTTTTTGGGGGGGGGTTGGGTTTGTGCTTCTTTTTCTTCACTAAAGGTAAGAGTAGGGTGGGTCTTACCCACAGGTAGAAAGGTTAGTCTGATTTTGGTAGCTGTAGGAAGGCCTTCCTATCCCATCTCCTATGCTCCAAAAACATGTGTTTAATGTTCAAAATTCCACCTAGGAAAACTTCTTCTCTTTAACTATGATCCCAATTAAAATGCATATGCTTTCACTGTGGTTCAATTCAATTAATTCAGCTGACATTTATTAAGTAAGTACCTATTGTATGTACAGAGCAGTGGGCTGCATACTCTGGGAATAAAAGGTTAAGACAGAAAAATGCACATGTCATCTAATAGAGAGAAATCATATAAAATCAAGATAAAACCTGGCTTCTGTTTCTTACTGCCTGTGTGCTTTTGAATGAGATACTTCATGTCTCTGAGCTTTTAAATAAGGAGCTTGTATTAGCCTCTTCTAGCTATGAAATACCATGCAAAATAACACACGATAAATGAATGTGAGATGTGAACAAAATTTTGAGGATGGAGGAAGTGGATATAGATTTTGGGGTAGGGAGATGAAGTCAGGGTTAGAGTTAGTTATTAAAATTAATTATTAAATTTATTTATTATTATTAGAAGTTAAGCTCTTATATGCCAAGCACTGTGCTATACACTGGGGGATGCATGACAGAAATGAATGTCCTTCCCCTTAGTAGCTTTTATGATATCAGTGAGGACAATATGTACACACACACACACACACACACATACACATACACATGCACACACATATAATGCATATAAATAAGTATATAAATGCAAGATAAATTTGAGAGGAAAGTAGTAGCAGTTGGAGAGCTCAAAAAAGATCTCTATGTACAAGCCAGAGCAGCTAGGTGGCACAGTGGTTATTGTGCTGACCCTGGAGTCAGGAGGACCTGAGTTCAAATCTAGCCTCAGACACTAGTTGTGTGTGTCCCTTGGGCAAGTCACTTAGCCCGGTTTGCCTTAGTTTCCTCATCTGTAAAACGAGCTGGAGAAGGAAGTGACCAACCACTCGAATATCTTTGCCACAAAAAACCCCAAATGGGTTCACAAAGAGTTGGACACAATTGAATAAAAACAAAAATACTATGTGCATTTGAGCTGAGATTTGAAGGAAACGGGGATTTTAAGAGGCAGCAATTAGTAGAGAGTTCATTCTAGCCATTGGTGGAAGACAACTTCTGTAAAGGGACATGGGAGTTGGAGTACCATGTTCATGTTAGAGCTAGCAAGACCAGTTTGACTGGACCATAGAGTGCACAAGGGAGGGATATTGTATGAAAAGAATGGAAAGGTAAAATTGCAGCCATGCAGTGAATGCCAAACAGAGAAGTTTGTAATGGAGCCTAGAAGTAATAAGGAACCACTGAATAGTGGAATGATATATTCTGACCTACAAACTCTTATTAGTTATTTATGTTTTAATGTGTATGAGTTTTAGATTACTCAGGACAGCTTTTTATGTAAAACATCCATATTAGTCATTTTGTACAAGAAGACGCAAATAAAAGAAAAAAAAATGAAAGAAAATGAAAAATACCTTGCTTCAGTATGTTTTCAAACAATATCAGTTCTTTCTCTGGAGGTGGATAGCATGCTTCGTCATTAGTCCTCTGGGATTGTCTTGAATCATTGTGTTGCTGAGAATAGCTAAGTCATTCACAGTTTTTCATCGAATAACATTGCTGTTACAGTGTACAACATTTTCCAGATTCTGTTCACTTCACTATGTATCAGTTCATGTAAGTCTTTCCAGGTTTTTCTAAAATCATCCTGACTGTCATTTCTTATAGCACAATAATATACCATTACAATCCTATACTATAGCTTGTTTAGCCATTCCCCAATTGATGGGCATCCCTTCAATATCTAATTCTAAGCCACCACAAAAAGAGCTTCTGTAAGTATTTTTGTACAAATAAGTCATTTTCCCATTTTTTAAATATCTTTGGGATATAGACCTAGCAGTGGTATTGTTGGATCAAAGGTTATGCACAATTTTATAGCCCTTTAGGTGTAGTTCCAAATTGCTCTCCAGAATGCCTGCATCAGTTCACAACTCCTCCAACAGTGCATTAGTGTCCCAGTTTTCCCACATTCCCACCAACATCCAATACAGGTGTGATGGGTGTGAGGTGGTAGAGTTGTTTTAATTTGTATTTCTCTAATCAATAGTGATTTAGAGCATTTTTTCATATGACTGTAGATAGCTTTGATTTCTTTGTCTGAAAACTCCCTGTTCATATCCTTTGATCATTTATCAATTGGGGAATGACTTGTATTTTTATAAATTTGACTCAGTTCTCTCTGTGTTTGAAAAAGGAGGCCTGTATCAGAGATACTTCTTGCAAAATCCCCTCCCCCCCAAGTTTTCTGCTTTCCTTATAATTTGGGGCACATTGGTTTTGTTGGTACAAAAACTTTTACATTTTATATAATCAAAATTATCTATTTTACATTTTGTAATGCTCTCCTTTGGTCCTAAATTCTTCCCTTAACCATAAATCTGGCAGATAAACTAGCTCATGTTCTCTTAATTTGCTTATGGCATCACCCTTTAGATGTAAATCATGTACTCATTTTGACCTTATCTTGCTTTACAGCATGAGATGTTGGTTTATACCTAGTTTCTGCCATACTGTTTTCCAGTTTTCCCAGCAATTTTTGTGAAATAATGAGTTTTTGTTCTTAAAAACTTGGGTTTATCATATACTAGATTACTATGGTCATTACTATTACTATTACATTACATATTACTATTACTATGGTGATTACTATTACCATAATGTAATTTGTACCTAATCTATTCCACTGGTCCACCACCCTATTTCTTAGCCAGTACAAGATTGTTTTGATAATTACCACTTTATAACACAATTTGATATCTAGTTTGGCTAGAACACATTCTTTGGCATTTTTTTCGTCGATTTCCTTGATATCCTTGAGCTTTTGTTCTTCCAGATGAATTTTGTTATTTTTTCTAGCTCTAGAAAATAATTTTTGATAGTTTGATTGGTATGGCACTGAATAAATAGATTAATTTAGGTAGAATTGTTATTTTTATTATATTGGCTTGGCCTACCCACAAATAATTAATATTTTTCTAATCTATCTGACTTTATTTGTGTGAAAAGTGTTTTATAGTTGTGTTCATATAGTTCCTGAGTTTGTCTTGGCAGGTAGACTCCCAAGTATTTTATATAGTCTATGATTATTTTAAATGGGATTTATCTATCTCTTACTGCTGGACTTTCTTGGTAATATATAGAAATGCTGATGATTTATGTGGGTATATTTTGTATTCTGCAACTTTGCTAAAATTAATAATAATTTCAAGTAGTTTTTTAATTGCTTCTTTAGAATTTTCTAAGTACAACATCATTCATCTGCAAAGAGTGATAGTTTTGTTTCCTCATTGCCTATTCTAATTCCTTTACTTTCTTTTTCTTCTTTTATTGCTATAGCTAACATTTCTAGTACAATATTAAATAATAGAGGTGATAACGGGCATCCTTGCTTCACTCCTGATTGTATTGGGAAGTCTTCTAGCTTATATCTATTGTAGATAATGCTTGCTGATGGGTTTAGACAGGACAGTTCTTAATAGGGAAGTAGAAAGAGGATACTAACCTACTCTGGAGGCAGGAGGAGACTCAGAACTGGGAAGAAGGCTTTTGGGTTTTTTGCCTATTTCACAGTTTTGCCTACAGTCAGGGAGCACCTCCAGAGTGGAGCCTTGCTCTCGTTAGCTCTGTTGGGTTTTCCTCTTATTTTAATTAACCCAGCAATTACAGTAAGCTTTTTGTCCTTACGAGAACAAGGTTCAAAAGCAGTAATGGGGATCTCCACATCTGGCTTATGGTTTAATATAAGCATCCTGAATCACAAAGCCTACATTTTGGCCTTTAAGAACCAGACAACCTATTCCAAGTTTTTCAGCGAAACTCAAGCCCTTACTTTGGTTTAAAAAAAAAAAAAAACTACTCGTGATCTGGCCCTTTAACTAGTTCTTGGTAAACAATGGAAGAAATGCCTAGCTAGAAAATTATCTGAATAGAAAACATGGCTTTTAAAAAATAAGCAGATTCCAATTTTTCTCCCTTTGATTCTTGCATTCTGTATTTTATGGATACAACATATTCAAATGCTGCATTTTTTGTTATAGCAAAATGCTTATTATTCAGCATATAATTGAATCAGTGAATTAGAAGGAGGTTGCTACAAAAGGATTAATGCATTTTTAATGAAACTGCATGATATAACTTCTGTTATTCACCAAGAATAATGGCAGATCTATGAGGTTAGCATAGATAAGAGCTTTGTAGTCTATCTGAAAGCCTACATAATGGAGCTCATTTAACTGAAATCTAGAACATCATCCTTAGAGTTCCCATCTAGTTTTAAAATCTACTGTTGATTCATATGACTTCTATCATCGCTGATATCTGTTCATCTACTCAGCTACTAGATATAAAAGTGTGTTAGAAATATATTTGCCCCTTAATAACAACAATTCTCTTTTCTCTAAATATCACTGCATCAGGAAAACGTACCAACCCTAGAGACAGGCATAAACATTTCTGTGAAATATGCAAAAACTCTTTAGCTATCTTATACATAGAAATGGTGAGAACTCAGATTTGAGGGTAATGGGAAGATCTCATCCCATAGCGCCTCTAATCCTTAATTATAATTATTGACTAAATGAGAAATTCTTTTCACTAAGTACTTACTTTTAAGTAATACTCCATACTTCGAAAAAATAACAACCTCTTTATGCTAATAGAACAAAACATTTATGAACTCAGCTCTATAAATATCAGGAAATTTGGACCCAAGCTTGCCTTACAGATGAGTAACAGTCTTTGGTCACTTGGTGACATAGCATAAAGATGTGAGACAGCCTGACTATCCAGGGAGTCCACATAACATATTAAAGCATCCCCATTAGTATAGCCTTCTAGGCTGATCCATCTATTACTTAGGCTGACAAAATCCATGAGGAGAAAAGCATGAAGTAGAATTATCAAATCAAGAAAATAATTCCCATTTTTCTATAGAAGGTGTCGGCTTCTGCCCAAGAAAGACAGCTGGAATCCAGGTATTAGGAAAAACATTAATTGATTAGCTATGAAGACCCATAAGAAGTGGAAATGTTATATGTATTTCTCTGGTGTGTCCTTTTTTCTATAGGCTGTATGTTGTGATTTCTAGAATATCTACGGTCTCACCAGGAGAGGTGGTATGACGTAGCGACCAAAGAGTCGGCCTTGGAATAAAGAAGGACTTGGTTCAGGTTCTGACTCGGGCACATACTAGCTGGGTGATCATGAACATGTCCCTTAACTCCTCATCATTCCCAAGCAGTGCAATAAGATTATAAATTATAGATGAATTGTTGATCTGTGTAGGTGGAGGAAGTGAGTTCACCATACTGATGAATTCTCCGACCCCCCCCCAAAAGGCATCACCAAACTCCCCACCAATGATGATGAGATATTAGAGCCCACTTTCTCACTTACACTATAATTTTCAGAAGGCAGACAACAATATCTTAACTGAGAAAATGGTTATTTTTCACTCCAGGCTACACTAGGTATTATAGAATCATGAATCTAGAATTGGAAAGGACCTCAGGGACCATCTAACCCAAATCCTTCATTGGAAAGATTAGGAAGCTGAAGCCCAGGAGGTTGAGTGACTTGTTTATTATCAGTCATTACACAAATCTCCAAAAGTTTCTTCTGGATTAAGGATGTCTGAAAAACACTCATGTCCAAAGGAAATATCATCAAGAAAGTTTATGGGGTATGAATACAAGAGCTAGAGGGGATCTTAGAAACTGTCTCAGATCCATGCCCTATTTTTGGGTCATTTTTCAGTCATGTCCAACTCTTCATCACCCCATTTGGAATTTTCTTGACAAAGACACTAGAGTGGTTTTTCATTTCCTTCTCCAGCTCATCTTGCAGATGAGGAAACTGAGGCAAATAGGGTTAAGTGACTTGGCCGGTCAGGGTCACATAGTTGATAAACCATTATTAACTTAATAACCATATTTGAACCCAGATCCTAGAATTATTGAGTCAGCCTTCTTTCAATTGTACCCATATGCTGCCTCCCAACGAAGTTCAACATAAAAAGGGTTTGTGTTAAAAATGGCTGAACTCTAGCAAGAAAAAATTTGAAATGCTCTCAGATAACTATTGTAGCTTTTTTTCCTACAAATATATGAATAAATGTAAAAGCACTGTAAACTGACAGCAAGTGTTTCGAAGGCTTATATTGAAAAGCCAACAACTAATTATAAAAGCCTGTCTTGACCAATTATTCAGATGAACATTAGGTGCCTATTATATACACAAACATGGGAATTATACCTCCCTTAAGTAACTTACTAAAATCCCAAACCCAAAACATACTAATTTGAAATATGAAGACATTGTGGCCTTACTGTTTGGCGTCTTTCTTTGTAAATAAAGAAGTGATCTTTGGACAGCATATGTAACTTCTGCAACAGTGGGACGAAGGTCTTTGGCCTGAGGCTGCGCCCAACTTTATTATTTGTTTCATACTTTAAAATGGTCAATATTAATTGATAAAAATGAACTAAATGTTGACAAAGTACTGTGACTGTGAAAATTTAATTAAATACTCTTCTCGGGATTTATAATTGTGATGCATTTTCTCAGGATTTCTGTTTCAATTTTGCACAAAACAAAAAAAATCATATATAAACACTGTTTTTCAGCTAAGATAAGGAATATAAACATGTAAGCACTTAAAACATATAAACCTAAAAAAAAGACACATATGAAGCATCAACCTTGTTTGTAATTTTCTCCTTTCCTTATTCAGCATTCCTCATGGTTGAAAACTAAGGTGTTAGGTTTGGGGGTGTGTGTGGAAATTATTTAATGAACACCCAGCCCCCTTAGCAAGAGTTCTCCCCTTGCATAGAGAAAAGACCAAGCTCTTAAATTCTAGCCATCGAGAAACCAGAAATAGATGTGGCCAGACACCTGCTGACAAACAGTGACAAATCCCACTGACACTGCGGTGACCTCCAGTTAGTCAAGATTTAATTAAGGGGCATAATTAAGTCAGTGGAACAGAACACTAATGAGTGTTTTTTTTTAATACGGGTAATTACACATAAGAATACAAAGTAAGATGAAGATCTAAATATATCATTAAAATGAGCAGTATAGAATGACGAACAGAGCCCTAAGTAAGCTTTCTTTTCCTCGAAGAATGCATGTTGGAACAGCCAGCGCCAGATAATATACTGGCAGGTTTCTGTTTGCATCACGCTGGGAACATTTGTTATTCTAATTTTACAACGATAAGCAACCATCTATACTGAGACCCTGTTTTCAGTGTGGATCCCATGGCTTTGAAGTCTTGGCTGGAGAACGGGGGTAACATTTTGTCTGACTCTAAATGAACAATTAGGGAGTTCATTGCAGGTATGAAGTGCCCTGTGGCTCCAGTCTAAGAAGGTGCCAGTCTGAGCTCCAAGCTCACATGGCCCTGCCACCCTGGTAGTATTCAGTAATTCAGACTGTTCTTGTGTTGGAGAAGTTGTGTGCAATTCTTTGATTTGATTTTGGCTCTGAGCAGTACTAGAGCTTGGTGGGTTGGGATCTACTGAATAGGAAATGAAACATATCCCCAAAGGAAGGTTAAAAATGAACTGAACTGAGTTAAGTAACTTCAAATGTGAAAAGGAGGCCAACTGGCCAGAAGTATAAAGAGAAACAATCATATTATGTTCTGAGATTGGAGTGGCTTGGGATCTGCCTGTCTGTAGGGATTATTCTATCTACAATACTCCCAGCTGGGAGTTCATAGTTCATGACAGCCTTTTATCCATTATCAAAGCAAAAAGTAGAAAAGCAGCCCCTCCTAGCTGCTAACTCTCCCCATTCCACTCTGTAGAATTTCTGATTCTAAGTCTTTCCTTCAAACAAGTCCTTGCATTTCCTTCTTACTGTTCCTCTAGGTACTCAACATGTTCCCCAGGTCTATAGCCTTCTGATAGAACATGTGTTTTGTGAGACCCTCAAAAGAAATGAAAAACAAAAACAAAAACAAAACAACAACCAAAAAACTGAAAACACCATCATACATCTTTACAATTTCGTGTCATTTTAATGGGGACCAATGGCCCAATGCTGCTGAACTTAACAGCAACAATTTATATGGAGTGCCAGAAAAGTTTGGCCTAGATAACCTGGTATAAAAGTTTATTGTGAAAGTAGAGATAGATATAAGCAATTTTTTTTTTGTGCAGAAATGCCTCTCCTCAAAATCAAATTCACATTCATTTTCATGATTTGTCTGCCCAAAGTTCACTTCTCATACACTAATGCTAATTTTTTTTTGTAAAAAGAAGACTCAAATATAATCGAAAATCAATTGTTTTCTTCTCTGAAAACTGTGGAGAATCCTCCCATGTGAAAAGCTTCCCTTTAAAAACAAACATGAAAAATAAAAGATATACAAATAGAATTTCAACTTTTTTTCAGTAAGGAACGCAAACTCTACTGGACATATGAACCTTAGGACAAAAAAAAAATTGAAAACAAAATTAAACTCTACCTTTAATTATCAGAAAAATAAATATGATCTTATAAAAAACCCAGCATAATAGTTATAAGGAATAATATGTTCAGATTACATATATATGTGTAAATATATGTATATATATGTGTATATATATAATATGTGTATATGTATGTGTGTGTGTATAAAAGAGAGAGAGAAAGAGAGAGAGAGATTATTTAGAGATGATCCTTTGTCCAAAATTGGTTATGATATACAATTTCTCCCTAACATATCCATATTATGTATATATACATATATATATACATACAATATAGACATTTGTATGCACACACATATACACAGTGCAATTATACGCACATATACATTATATATGCACACATGTACTTGCTTAGTGTACATGCGATACATTATGCAGACGTGCACTTATCAGTGTACATGTGTATATATTCATAAGTGTACATGTGTATATATTCACATTCATATTGTATGTGCATATATACTTAAGCAAATATGTAACCAAAAGAAAATAATTGGTACCTAAGTGCTCTGAATTAAAATATGTTGGGGTTCCATGTGTTTTAAAGAACATTTTGGTGCAGTAGGAAGAGTAATGGAATTGGAGTCAGAGAATCTGGATTCAAATCCAGTTTTGCCATTTAATACCTATGTGACTTTGGGCAAACATCTTCACTTCTTCAGGGCTCAATTTCCTACTCTGTCAAATAAGAGGGTGGGATAATATGGTCTCTGAGGTGTCTTCTAGACCTACTATGATCCTCTGCCTCTAAGGTCCCCTTTGCCAGCCAGTGGTGTGTTGGTAAATGTTTAACAACCAGCTCTCCAAGGGATGGGAAAATATATTCATGGCACACTTTTAAGTTTAATTTGCATTTTCAATATTTTCTCCATCACTTTTCAAAGTTTAGATAATAAATAAAACTTTAAATAGAACCCAATTTGTAATGTTTGCCAGCTCACACTGAAAATTTGATGTACAAGATTTGTTTAAAGTTCTTGTAAGCCAGTTTGAACTGTTTCCAGCACATCTCTGCTTCCAGCTTGCAGACAATGATTCTATGATCTTTATGAGGTTAGTCTGCAGCTAAGCAAACTGGGAGGTGTAGACCATCTCTCTACGCATAGTTAATTCAACCTTTATGATGATCTTGGTTCAGCTCTAACAACCAGTCATTTCACTTAGACTGGTTTGGCCAAGTCACTTCCCTGCAAATACTTTAAATGGTAACGGCTCATGTCAACTTGGACATATCCTTTGAGCAACTGTTAAAATGTACAAACACATTTCAATGAATTCAATGCCCCCAACTAAACAGTATCAAGATTTTGCGGTAGTGTTTTTGGTAGGAAAGTCATTTATTGATACTCATGGATCTCTTCCCCCTTCCCTTCCTCCTCCCATATGTTTCTGAAAACAGGAAGAAATGATGTTAAAACCATTTGCTCAGACACAAGAGAAAAGTTAACTCTTTATAATGACATTGGTACAAAGCTTATCTGTATTTTTTTTTGTGTAAGAACTTCTAATATCCAAATGACTTGATGTGAAACTGAGTTCCTCTCACCACCCTGACACACATAGGTTTGATTCCCCACATCCCCTCTACCTTTTTTTTTTTTTTTTTTTTTTTTTTTTTTTTTTTTTTTTTTTTTCCTTTTTTTTTTTTTTTTTGCAAGGCTACCCTTATCAAGTTCTGTATGAATGAACAGAAGTGTCTTTCATCCCCCACTTGCCTCATGGTTCAAAAGGAACTACAAAAATAGCAGCAACAGAAATCCAACAGCCTGCCAGAGGGCTTGCACACGTCCCATTCTTAAAGGCATGTGAAAGGTTGGGGAGCTCAGCAAAATTTTTATGTACGGGAGCAGGCCCAAGGAAAACTCACACGCCATAACCAATTGTGGACAGAGGATCATCTATCAGCAGACAAATGCAGGAACTCCAGAATGTCTCTCCTCAAATGAAATAATATATCTTTGAAAGCCAATGCCCGTTTTAGGCCCGAGGCCCATATATCAACCCTGAGAGGCTTGTGGATACGCTCCAGGGCCATTAACCTTCCACCTGTTCCCCCTTGTCCTTCAGGATGAGACCCTGCCCTTGATTTTACTCCCTTCCCCTGTTCATCTTCCGACAGAGTGTAAATGTAAAGCAGAGGGCCTGTGAAATAATTCAAAGGCAATGGACCAGGGACATGGTTACAAATCTCTGCCACTGGCACTGTGACTTATGCCGGCAGTTTGTCACACATGAGCCAGATGACCTCTGTGACATAACAGAGAAAAATATCGCTTGAGATCAAAAGATGAGATTCCAAGCACTCCTAAGTAACTGTGCTGTACAAAGTGAGATGGTGTGGCATCTGAGGAGCCTCTCTGACACCCCCGAGTGGATTTGTTCAAGGAAAATGCCAAAGGTCGCTTTTGGCACCCTCTAACTGAGATCATTTCTGTCTGGTAGAATTGGAGGCTTTCCTGTAACATCAGGATTGGAATTTCTGTTTCCTCTATAAGGTCTCTTGCTCTATGTGAAAATCAGGAATAGACAGCATAAATCTACCCAACTGAAGTTTAATAAGCAAAAATCAGCAGCGTTTGAAAGAGGTAATAGTAAGCAGATGGGAAATTTTGCCATTTAAGGACTTTAAAAATTCCGTGGTTATTAAGATAGGAAGTAAGTTTTTCTGAAGCTCTGATAAGATTGCTCTACCAAGTAGATGGCAGTTTAATCCAATGGTTTTTCAGGACTCTTAGTGCTTGTTGGAATTGAATGCACCTAATTAGTTAAAGAAACTTAACAAAAATATCGAAGGGAATGAAAATAACTGAAGGTTCTGATTAATTAATGCACGTAAATTCCCTTTAAAAAGCAGAATGCACTGAAACAGTCAAGTATAACTATTATTAAAAGAGCTGTCATATTACATATGGTGATATAGTTTTTAAGCCAGGACTAATACTGCTGGGAAGTCAGCAATCTGAATTTTATTTTATTTTTTAAAACACTCAAATTTGAAATAAATTTCTAATTTGGATTAATTATCCAAATGGCACTCTCCTCCTGGCTTTTTCCTGCTGTTTTTTACATTCAACACTTCTCCATTGGGTGCAGAGCAAAGGATGAGGCCTAATACAGTGCCTAGTTAGGCCCACCAACTTGTTGGGATGAATGTTTAATGCTGCCTTTTTCATTAAGTTTTAAAAGCTCATCTTGACATCACAAGTCTCCCAAATATTGCAAGAGCCGGAATGGTACCTTTGTTGATCCTTACTCTCAGGTCAACTAAGTCCAAGCTACTCGAACCTCCCGGCCCCTGGAGTGCAGAGGATTCTGCTAAGCAGATGCACTTGTACTGTATCGCTTACAAACATTGTACTGGCCTTTCTCTGGTCCAGCAATGAGTCTATTTCCTTCTTCAGGTGCCCTCACTCTCAGCCATTAAGAGCAGATTCGATTGTATTCAAAAGCATTTTTTACTAATGTTCACAGTCCTAACAGGTGAATAAAAGAAAGACGGATTTGAAAAGATCCCCCAGCAACAGCAGAGAGTTTTGAGGCTGACTTTTGGAGTCATTTTAAAATGCCAAGCCTTGGATTAAATACAGACTCAAATCTTACAAAGTCCAAAGTAACACTGGAGATGCTAAAAGCACCAAAAAGCTGAAGTTCTAAAATAAAACTGGAACAACAGACTTTTAAAACTACAAGATACTTTACAGAGCATTTAATCTAATCTGCTAATTTAACCAAAGAGAAAAAGATACTTCAGAGAGGTTGAGTGATCTGCCCAGGGTCACACAACTAACTAAAACTAAGGGTTTTTGATTGGCAAAATGCAACCACTCCTTCTACCTTTTAAAACACATACATGCATTCCTATGACCCAAAATACTTTCCCCCACTAGTTTAGGAACTGCAATTATGAGTATATCTCCTAAACTATAAAATGGGGATGATAAGAGCACCTACTTCCCAGTGTTATCATGGGGATCAAATGAAATAATATTTGTGAAGCACTTAGCAGAGTGTCTGGTAAACAGTGGGTGCCATATAAATGTTAGCTATTATCAGTTGCAGCAGTAGCATGTTTGTTGTTTGTTTCTATCTAAAAACAAGTGTCTTGAAAAAACAAACAAATCAAAACCAGAGGGACTTGATGTCTCATGTGATGATGCTAAACTATTTGGAGCTGCTGGTTTCAAGAATTTCTATTCTGAAATGAAACTGAACTCCCCCCACCCCTGTGCTTGCCAAACTCAATGTACCCAGCTCTGGCTATATTTTCTTCTTTGGGGAAAAAAAAAGTGTTTTCATCAATGCACGTGAAGTGTTGTGCTCAAGTTTTAAATGGCTTTGATGTAGCTATCATATTGTTAAGTACATTTTAAGATATCTAAAAAATCAATATTTAATTTATGCAGACAAATCCATCATCTCTTACGGTAAGTATGGGTTAGTGCATGCACTTTTGTAATATTCATGACAATTTCAAATGAAGATGATCCAGGGCAGTCTATGACCAATAGATGGTTTTCTAGTCAATGTTTGACCATTTGGGATGTTCTTGACTCCCTCACAAATTACTTAAAAAATTATCAAGAAAAAGGGATGCCATCACTCTTTCAAATGGAAATTTTGTGCATGTTGTATGACAAAGATAATTAATAACCTTGAAAAATGAAGATGGCTCTGAGTTCCCTGATAATAATAAATAAGACACGTAACATTTTCAATAAGCTGTATATGATAGTTGTGGGGGTGAGGAAAGAAGGAGGAAGTACATAAGGGAGAAAGACCTGGAGAGTTGCTAAACTATCAGTTTGTTTCAAATTTGAATAATTTAATCTCCTCACATCATGTCGTTTAAAGCAAATAAAAAGACAGGTACAAAGCAAATTAAAAAAAAAATCCTTCTGGGCATGAATCACTCCTTACATTCTTTTCCATCCACAAACAATTTCAGTTGGGAAAAGTGCCACATAGTATCGACAGTGACAACAAATTGCATTGTCCCGTGAACATCTGTTTCCGACTCCCACACTGATATTGCAGGTTGGGCACTTAGGAGCGAGTTAGTCTTCACAAACTGCTGTGTTATAAAGGAACTGGAAACTATTGGGACACTGGGGCTTTATTATTGGAACACAGGAAAACTTTATCATCATGCTGGGAAGTTCTGTATCTTTTGAAATATTGAAACCCGGGTTATGTTAGCACATTAAACTACATGGAGCTACTTCTGAAGCAAAAAACAACAAAGAAACCCCCAACCCTTCCCCCTCCACAACCCACCAAACCTGCTCCTTATCTAATACATCCTTGAGTCCAGGCTCACAAAGCTGTCCCACTCACCCTTGACCAAAAGCTATTCTGACATTTTAAGATTCGATGTAGTCAGTCAGCAATCAACATACATTTATTAAGTGCCTGCTGTGTGCCAGGTGCTACGTTAAGCTGTGATCCAGTGTGTCTTGTGTGAGACATAGAGAACAATATATCAAAGAGATTCCTGGCAAAGATGGTGAACAAATGCTATTGTTACTTTTTAAAAATAAAATGAAACTTGAAAGGCTTTTATGTATGAAGTTTTTGTTTGATTTTGTTTGTAATCTTCCAACTGTTCTGAGCTGCCTATCCTTCCTGGAAGCACTGTCACTGAGGTGTTCCTAACTGGTGGTTCTTAAATCCTTGTTGATTGGTGGATTGATTGGTGCAGAAGGCTGACTCCTGACTGAATGAGTCTTCACCCTTGGTCAGAAATATTAAGAGAAGGGAAAGATTTTCTATTAAGAGAAACATATAGGTTGGAGATGAATGAAGGGAGAAAACAGAAGAAAGGTTTTGGAATACAGACCTATGGACCTATGGCTATTTGAACTTGCAGAACATTATAATTAGTCTGAAAATCAGTAGAATAAATTTTATACTATATTTTAAGTCTTTTCTGTGAGTGAGATAGTTGAAATAGGTAAAGGTGGACATAAAAAAATTGTTCATCCTAGAAATCCTAGGTGGTGCAGTAGACTGCCATGCCTGACGTCAGGAACACTAATCTTCCTGAGTTCAAATCTGGCCTCAGACACATACGAGCTGTGTAATCTTGGGCAAGTCACTTAAGTTTCCTTGATTTCCTCATCTGTAAAATGAGCTGGAGAAGGAAATGGCAAACCATTCTAGTATCTTTGCCAAGAAAGCCCCAAATGGGGTTACAAAGAGTTGGATGTCACTGAAAAAACAACTGGCAAAATTTGTTTAATGTTCAAGCAAGGAGGAAGACAAATAATGTTGCCTTTCATTTTTGCTGCTAAAAATGGAACACTTACAGTTGATGGAAATAATGAGTGGAGAACAAATAGAAAATGTGCAAAGAAGATTTAAACATTACATTTTTAAAAAGCAGCATTTTTAAGGCAATAGAGGAACATGGTTTTTCAGGCTTATTGTGTTCTATTCTCTTTTGCACACCATATGGCTAACTGATGTCCCAGAACTCAGAATTCCATCTCCTGTCTTGGCACCTTTGCGTGGACAGTCCTCCATGTCCAGAATGCCCACATGCCTCTTAGAATCTTTAGCTTCCTATAAGGCCCCATTTAGAAGCAATCTTCTGTGAAAAACATTTCCTGATCCCTTTAGTTATTACTGAGTTCTCCCTGCTCCTTACCTTATCATGTATATACTTAACTGCTGGCATATTGGATTCCCCAATAGAATGTAAGCCCCTTGAGGTCAGGTACTGGTTTATATTTTGGTTTTGTTGCCCTGATGTTTAGCAGAGTGCCTTGATGTTGTTGGTACTTAATACATATTTGTTGGGTGGGGTTCTATGGGACATTAAATGAAACACTGATTTTTGACATGCATTCAGCATCTGCTGAAGGTGAGCAGAAGAAAGAAATGATGGACCTACTCTGTCTGTATGGGGGAGGGAAGGTTTTTTGTCTTCCTTAAGTTGTGGAATTTAGCTCATTTCTTCCAAAAAGGGAAGAAGGTACACTCAATCTGTAGTTCAGTGATTTCTATTTCCTTGAATTCAATAAAGTCATCTCTTTGTTTCAAAACGTAACATCACCATGATATAACGTTTTGAAAAAATGCAAAATATTTTCTCATAATGATCCAATTGATCATTACTATACTCAAAAAATATAAATATTTGGGGATAAAATTCAAAGTCTCTTTTTTACACAAGTTTGGTTCATGCCAATAATATCTAACATCGTTCAAAGTGTTCAATTTTGTCTTATAATAGTTCCCAGGTAACTATTTATTATAAGAGCGTCTATTAATAACTTTGGAGCCAAGAGCAATTTCTGTGTGTGGAGAGGAGATATCCCAGAATGCCACCCTCTGGTGAGGAGACAAAGATGTCAGGACACTTTTGAAGAGGATGCTGTAAGATGTAGAGGGAAGGTACAGAGGAACTCATCTTGGGGGTGGCCCTGGTGGGAGCAGGAGCATACTATCTGGTGACTTCCTATTTTAACTAATTATTCTTGCTAACTAGGTGCCAAACTTGGCTATCTCTAAGCTGCAGAAGTCTAAGTGCCACTACAGCCTCTAAATTTTTGTACCCTGGGACAGAGCTCTTGTCATTTCGCCTTAGTTATAACCCTGCTCAATATATTGAATTATTTTTTTAAACTAAGAGGGGATCAACAAAGAGGTGACAGATCCTTCTAAATCAACAGTACCACTGGGCAAAATAGAAATAGTATAAAGAGAACTGACATTTTTCTTATTTAATAATGCTTTAATTTACATAATGCCTTAGACATTTTTTCGGACAATTCTTTTAAATATATTGTCCTAAAAACAACAAGTCTTTAAAATATACCCCCAGCTACACTTGTTTGCATTGACAATAAAGGGTTTTGTACTAGATAATAAAAAGCATGGGAAATCTGTTCAGGTAGAAGAGATGAAATTTTGACATCTTGGATATGATGCAGAAAGTATCGTTCTCAAAGAACTTTTATATTTTTATTTTTTACTCCATTCTTGCAATGACCCAGCATCTGGAGATGCTAAGAGATTTGTCCATGGTCACCTACTTAGTTATTAGTTACTTTGGGACTAGAACCCATGTCTCCTGACTACCAGTCCAATGTCCTTCCCGATATACCATGCTACTTCCTATGAATGTGTTTACATGTGTAAATATAGATGTATAACAGTTCTTGAATTAATATTCATAAATACTATCCGATAATGATCAAATAAGTTCACAAAGAAGGGCTAGTATTCAGTGCTGATTTTAGCAAGGAAGTGAAGATAAAATTCTTCATCACATCTTGTGTCACTAAGAGGAAATATCAGCCTGCCAATTTAACAAACATGGCAGGGAAAGAATTTTCTTGGCAAACACGCAGCGTGGAAATGTCCTTTTAAAAACCAATTAACCCTCCAAAGTCATGAGCTTGTTAGAAATGTTTCCTATGCCATGGACTATCAAGCTCACCAAGATGCTTTCTCCCCCCTCCCCCTTCTATTTATGGATACCTTCCTTTGTTCATACTCTCTAATAATAGTGCCATAGCTGGGGGGATATTTATAGTCTTAAAAGAAGGCTGACTCTCTGAACACTTGATTCATGTATATTTCCTGTGTTTATTGTTACCTTAACTTTTTTGGTAATTAAAAATGTTCATCCAAGATTTTATTTAGAAACAAATTAGTTGCAAATAGTATTTCTTTTAATACCTGAAAGCCTATATTTAGATTCAATAAAATATTTTACTCCTGTTTCCGGATGAACTAAAAACAGATCTCAGTGGGGAATTAATCTTTTGTTTTCCTTCCAAATATAAAATGAAAGCTAGTTGTAAAGTGTTGCTCTAACATTTAGCTTAGTATGGTTAGTTAAAGAAGAATCTTTGGAACTGAATGGCAGTTCATTTATTTCAGTTACATAGATCAGTTTTGCCTTCAGACCTTAAAGCAAAGCTGTTGTTAAGTCCATGGGTCATTTTGCCCATCTATATTATGACTGACAGACTATGGTCCAACTTAGTAAAATAGAAGAGGCATTTGGTTACCTATACATTGAGGTATTTGGGGTCAAAGAAGAAATACTGTATGCATTAGGTACTAAAAGGAAATGTTAAAGATGGAATTCATGCTTCTGGGGAAGGGAGGGTCAGTTTGGACTAACCAGCCTCTGTCTAAGCTTCCTTCCAGCTCTGTAATTCTGGAGAAGCTCTTCAGTGGCCTGACCTGGGAATTCCCTTTGAAGTCAGTGGGGATTTCCCATATGAAGATGAACTGGAGACTGAGGAACCAAGCACTACATTTGCCTTACACTGCTGCTCCTTTTGGTCTTTGAGTGGGTTAGAGCATATTCATTTTTGTGCATTTCCTTCAGAAGACAAATACAAATTCACACAAAGACAAACCAATCTCGGCATCATACCCAATATAACAAAAATTCATATCCTTCTGCCTACTTGAATAGATATCCCACACTCTGTGTAATGTAGTAGGATATCCTTTATTGTCAATGCAAACAAATGATAGCTTGGGGTATCTTTTAAAGACTTGTTATTTTTAGGACAACCTATGGAAAAGAATTATCTGAAAAAGTGTTATGACAGGCTAAGTTGCCAAGCAGTGAAGTGAGCCATAATATAGGCACTGCTCATTCCTCTAGACACTCTGAATATCAACTCTGTTTTCATTAATGGTACCTACTGTACAATCTTAAGACCTACTAGAATGGAAATAATTAGATTTTTAAAAAATCAGAAATATGGTCTACTTAGAGAAACAATTAGTGGACAAGTCCCAATTAATTAGAACATTTAGTCCCAAAAGCTCTCTTTTAATAAAAATATTTTTTACTACTCTGCTCTTAAAACTGATAGAGCTAGGAGATTCAGCAAAAGCAGGAATAATTATGTGACCATTTATCCACCATTTCTCAATATAGGATAATTTAATTACTGGATCTGCCTCACACTTGAATTTAATGGAACAATAGGTTTTGGACACAGTGGTCATTTTAAGTGCCACTATATTATGTTTTGCTTAATGTTTTGTTTTAATAAAGTTAAAGCTAAATGTTACTTATTCCTAAAACTTTTGGGAAATACTGCATTCAGGCTGCAAGAGACATAAACTAATTTTTTGGCATATTATATATTCTCTACCTCATAAAATGAAGTGGTGCAAGGCTCAAAGTCATGATGAATAGAGGACCAAAACCATGTGAACTCATTCTGTGAATATGCTTCTCTGTTTCTGAAGATTTACAAAAAATTACTTTTTCTATTGACATTTTATTTGAAAATTCCTTAGGCTTTAAGAGAGTTTTTTTTTCACTTAATACATTTTGGTTCTAATTGCAGGTCAGACTTAAGTTTAACTGGTTAATTTCTTTCTTTCTTTACAACAATGACAAAATGTATTTGAACATATATTTCCACTCGATTTATGAGCCTCACTAATCCCCTAAAATATTGGGATCTAGGGTTGGGAAGACAGTATGATCTAGAAGAGTTTTGAGATTTTAGGTGAGGAGAGCAAACTTTAGAGGAAGCATACTTGAATGACTTACTAATTGAATAAAGCATTTGTTAAATGCTTACTATGTACAAATTACTATACTTTATTAGGGTTATAAATTTCCAGCTGAAAGAGACCTTTGAGATCATCTAATACAAGCCCCCCTTTTTACAGATGAGGAAACTAAGGCATGGGAAGATTAAGTGATTTATTCTAGGTCAGAAAAATAGTAACCAATATAGCTGGGATTTGAATGTAAGTCCCTATTCTTCAAATTTATTGCATCATACCAGGTGTATTGAATAAATTCAGTAAATTCATCAGAAATTAGAATTAGAAACTAAAATTCCTCCTAAGGGAGGAAATTTGTATGCCTGATTTCTTGTTTCTCACTAGATCTTTTATTTGGATTAACTGTGGAATAAACCTAGTTGGCAAAGGGGGTAGATTTAGTAATCTTCCTGTCCCCACCTTGTACAATGAAAAGAGTGAGCAAAATTGAAATAATTGTAATGATAATAATAATAATAATAGACAATTCCTTTTAGAAAGTCAGTTTCGTGCTACCTTGAAATGCACTTTAAATGGAAAGCCAAATATGCAATATTTTGTTCTGGTAGAAAGAACATTGAATTTGGAGTAAGAAGATCTAGGTCTGAATCATTGCTCTGCTATGGTCTGACCTTGGGCAAATCATCTAATCCCTCTTAGCCTCAGTTTCCTCCTCTGTAAAATGAAGGACTTAGGTTCCAAGGTCCTTTTCAACTCAAAATCCAATTTTGTAAGTCATATTGGAAAACTGAAATGTGATTCTCACCTTTCAAAAAATTGCTGCCACTGGTGCCAATAGACATTTGGAGAATTTCTTAGGTCTCTCACCCCATGCATTTCAGTTTGGGCAGCTATATGTCCCAGATGAAACCTTGCTCTCCTCATTCATAAAGAATTAGTTGCAGTACATCCTCAGAAAACAAAAACCTGTAGCTTAACAGAGTGTATGTATGTGTGTATGTGTCTATGTATGTGTGCATGTGTGTGTATGTATATATGTGTGTATGTGTGTATGTGTATGCATGTGTGTGTATGTGTATGAATGTGTGTGTGTGTGCTTTTACTTCAGTCTTCTTATTGATCTTCTTAGCTAGAGGACAATATAATTGTTTTAAAGCAATACATTGCTTCAATTTCATATCCCATGCAGTCATCTACACAAACCATCTGCCTGCCATGGAGCATCTTCCTCTTCTTACCCCCTTCCTTTTATCTCCCTCAAACAGAACAACCTTTCCCCATATGTATTGTCTGCCCCCATTAGAATGTAAGGTCCTTGAGATCAGGGACTTTTTAAAAAAATTGTATCTCCAGTATTGAATACAATTTCTGACACATAGTGAAAAATCAATAAATGTCATTTATTCATTCATTTGTAGATTCATCCTACTATTCTGTTTACCCTTAATGCACCTTCATGTCTATGACCTCAATCCATTACCTCCCTCCTTGAATTCCTCATTTTGAAAGTACAAGACCAAAGAAAATTTTACCCCGAATTCAGATTCCCCATGAAAATAGAATGTGTATTTGATTTCTCATTTGACCTCCTGCCCAATTCTTACTGAATCCACTTCTTCCTAGGAGAAAGTGACTGGGAAATGGGCTGCATTTGTTCACCATAACTTGAAATCAGAGCAAAGTGCTGAATATTTAACTTTCCAGGAAGCATCTTCCCTGGTTTGTGGAATAAGTAACAGTTGTCCAAGGCTGTCAGACTCCTTCAGTTGTCTCTAGTGCCTGCCATCAAATCCAGCTGGAGGTCAGTTTATAGATGATCTCAAAAGACACATGCATGGAGTTGTCTCCTAATTAGAAATAATGTTTTAAAGCCTACTCTAAAGTGGTTATTTAAGAGGTTTTTTTTTAAAACAGATTTTGAAATTCAGAATGATATGAATGGATGGTAGGCAACCAGACATTCAATGTTCATTTGGGCATATCATAATTAAATTTCAATGAGGGGAAGAGGCATTGAACCTTTTACTATAGTTTTATGCTGTTTCCTTAGAGAAACTCCACATCTTTTTTTAAAACAATGTAGCCCACATTAAGACTGCTATGAGGTAAAGTCATGCCTTTGATAATGGATCATAGCATCGCTGATTTAGAGCTGGAAGGGTCCTTAGAAGTCATCTGATCCAGCATTCTTAATTTTATAGATGAGACAACTAAAGCCCAGATCACACAAGTAAACCACAGAACCTATATTTGAGTTCATGTCCTCTGACTTTGAATCCAGAATTCTTTCCATTACACCACATTGCCTTTTGATAATGCTTTAATGAATTTTGATTTGAGGATCCTTTCATTGAACTATGTGAATTCATGGACCTTATCTGGATTTAAATGGAAGGTGTAGCTCCTTCTGTCCAGTAGTTTGGTGCTTAAATTAGAACTTTCATCACAGAAGATAGAGGGAAGCAGACCTAGCTGGATCCCGTCAGAGAGGATCTTTCTAATTGAGAGAAAGAAGAAAGACAGAGGTAAACTGAGTCACACTGATTAGCAGACTGGGGAAAAGATTCCTCAGGTTTGATGTCAAAAAAAATATGTTAAATCTGGCCTGGGGGAAATGATTAACTTAGTCCACAAGTCTGTAACCTGGATAGTATCCTCATCCTTACATTCAATGAAAAACCATTTTGAGGAAATTAAAACAAACTCATCGTTGCTGTACATTAGTGCCACTTTTAATCAATTCTGGTGGTATAGGCTTAAATCCTTACCAGGCTACACTTTAAAATACCTGTCAATTCCTATTCTCAGTTTCCCTTGACTCTTGGTGATCTTAGAAGGAAGAAAGGCAACGTCTAATACAATTAAACGTATTTCAGATAGACATTGGCATCAGCAACGGAGCTAGCAAGAAGCTTCTCTAACTGCAAAAATAATTGTAAAAGTCAAAATGATTTTTAATACCCAGAAAACAACAAGGTACATGCATGCATTGCTAGTCAGTGGACATCAATCCTGTCACACTAATCTAATCACCTTTGTATAATGGAAAGAATGTTGGCTGTAGTATCAGAAGACCTAAAGCCTCTATCTATTTGACCTTGTGAAGGAAAAGGAAAGACATAAGAATTTATTAAGTGCCTACTATGTGCCAGGCACTGAGCTAAGTGCTTTGCAAATGTCTTCTAACTCAGTTGATATTCACAACAACCCTGTGAGGAAGGAGCTACCATTATCTCCATTTTGAGGAAACTGAGGCAGAGATTAAATGACTTGCCCCCTGTCATATATATGTGGGACATTACTATCTATTGCTTTTAGACATATATATATGTATATATATATTATATATAATATACATTGTTTCCATATATAGGTATATATTGCTTCAATATATATATGCACATACACATAACGCATCCACATCTATATATATCTACATATACACATATCCACATGTATATATACATGTATGTACAATATATACACACATCTATATGTACACACATATATTCACATATGTGTATATATAATCTTTATATAGATATCTATATTATTGTTTGTCCTTCCTTCTCAAAGAGGACCATGACATCAAGAATCTAATGCCATGACTTGCGAGTGAATTGTATTTAAGTGAGGGAGGGCTGAGAAAGGTCACCAGCCTCACTTTCTCCTCTGGAGCCAGAAAGACTTGAGATGTCCTCGAATGCAGAGGGAGACCTTGGCCTTTTTAAGTTAAGGTCTTTCCCAGGTCTCACTTTGAATTAGGTAACATCCATTCAGTGTTGTATCTATACCTCACATATTGTAAGTGTGTGTGTGTGTGTGTGTGTGTGTGTGTGTGTGTGTGTGTGTGTG
>NW_020954687.1:3744510-3748174 GCF_900497805.2 Vombatus ursinus
AAATAATGTGATCTGGACTTGTACTTATAGTAACCTGCCCAGAGCGACTCATACCATCCTTTGGGGGTGGGACAAAAACAAAACAAACAACAACAACCTTTAAATTGTTCTCCAACACAGCCTTAGGGCTAAGGGGAACAGGTTTGGGGCAGGGCTAGATCACCACACAGCAGATAGATTTAGACCTGAATTTGAATCCTAGCTCTGCCACTAACACTGCAACGTTGTAAATGTCATTGGACCTCTTTAGCCCTCAGTTTCCTTTTCTGCAAAATGAGGACTTCTGATTAGATGCCTCTGAAGTCCCTTCCAGCTAGAAATCTATGATGCTATGTTCTCCTTCTTGCTCTTGCAAGATGATAGAAAGATTCAATGGAAATAATTTGCAGGTTTCAAATCAAGGCCCTGGGGAAATAATTAAAGGAGCTATTTTGACTTTTTTGTTAGCCTAGAAAGAAGATTGGGGCTGAGGGGGAGTCTCTCAGGCAGTTCCCATGCAGAGCTGGTGACTCAAACAGTATTCTAAAAATCTTTTACTGGGGAGGGAACTCACTCACGTGAAATGGGAAAAAATGTTTTCAGCAGTAATGTCTTCCTCAGTGTTGAAAATTCAATTAATTCAATGCTTCTTTGTTCTTGCCTATCTACCCTCAAGCTCTGATCTGCTCTGATCTGTGGGGTTTGTAGAAGCTGTCTGAGGCCAGTAGAGTTCTCTTTTCAAAGTGCTGACCTCATAGAATTTGCTGTCTTTTAACCAGTTTCAGCTACTAGTCAATCAGTTGAGATGCTGTGAAGAGAGTGTTGCGTTCAGGGTCAGAGGTCCTGAGTTCAAATCTTCCTCTGCCACTTGCAACATTTGTGACCTTGGGCAAATCATTAAAGCTCTGTAGGCCTCAGTTTCCACATTTGTAAAATGTGGGAGTTGGACTGGCTGGCTTCTGAAGTCTCTTTCAACTTTAAACTCTTGCTCATATGAAATAAAACTCTGACACAATGTTAGTGCTAAGTTAATAAACTGGTCATCCCCTTTTTTGAAAGCTGGACAGCAGGACCATGAATTTTCATTGCAAAGCATGGGACATGTTTGATCCTATTCTAACCATCAGGGCATCAACACAGATCATGGCACCGCCATGCTTTTCCCTAGCTGCACGTACACAGAGCAGCCCCTGCACATTTTTTCCCTTTTTTCTCAAGCAGAAATCAATTAAAATATATAATAGTATGTTAACTAGCTAATATGATGGTTAACATTAAGGGGACTCTTGAGTCTCCATGTTTTCAGCAGCCGAGCTCTTCTTTTATTCTTGCCGTAAGATCTATAATTGAAAGAATACTGTGAGAGATGCCTTTCATCAGCTCTCCAAGTTACATTTCCTGCTTTGATAACTGTAGAAGGAAATCTAAGGCCCTTCAAGCTACCCAATTACATTTGATTAGTTAGTCACAATAATATAACAGCTTTTAATCACCCAAAGGAAAACTTTTTGAAGTAGTCTGCAGCTAATATTTTCTCACAAACAGTAATCTAAATCATTATTTTACAAGAGGAAGTTTAATATTTATTAAATTTTTGGATCTTTTTAAAAACAAGCAATAAGTAAAATTCACTGTAAACTTTAGATTAAAAAAATAATTGTTAGGGCAAGAAGTGTGTTATAAAGAATCTCACTCACTTAGAGGGAAGGTGATTTCAGAGGAGACAGGATATAATGGTCAAAATAAAAGAGGTCTTAGAATGAGCCAACATTTCAGAGAAGTGGTATCTAAAAACAGGATATGCATTTACAAATCTGTTACTTAAATGGCATGTATACACAAAGAAGTCTGCTTTGGCAAGTTAGTTAGAAACCAAATCCTGTTTGTGTATCCACTGGTTTTCTAGCAAATAAATATGTGAGAATATGTAAAATGATGAAGAGTAGGTAAGAAGATATTTAATACATCTTTTTAAGACTGTTCAGAATATTTGGATTGTGATATTTAGAAAAGACTAGGGATGAGGCCTGGGTTCTAGATGTGGCTCTCCCACTATTTAACCTTGTGACTTTGGACAAGTCACTTCACAGTTCAGGGCTTCATCTATAAGATGAAAGAGTCAGACAACATGACCTCTGAGGTCCTTTCCCATTCTCAAAAGTTTCTGCTTTGCTTGGTGCTGCTTAAAAATAAAGTCAAGAGTTGGGATCTGCTTTTAATCTCAGTTTTTGGAGAAAAAAACTTGAGAAACTGAAATATGCATGATCTAACAACTTTAGATTCATGGTTCAGTGGGCTACATATGCACAACCTTTACCACTGAGGATTTGGTCTCCTTTAAGTCTTGTGCATCTTAATTCAATCCAATTCAACCAGCATTTGTTGAGTGTCTTACTATCTATTTCGTTCACATGAAAAATGTGTTTCTGATTTAAATGGTACAATAATAGTGCTCTCCCAGATAAAATATTTGTGTAAACAACCTATCTAGAAATGTGAGAGTCAATCCACAGGAGGTGGTCTTGATGCAGAAGAATTTTTTGGAAAATATTTAAACATAGGAGGATGATGGAAAACTGTTTACATCCATCCTCTTAAAGTGAAGGAGAAAGAAAAAAAAAGAAATCACTGCTGGGCTAAGGATACTAATTTGAGGTTAAATTCTGCCCTTGCATACTCTAATTGCACAATGGAAGAGAGACTTTAGCGCTATTGGCCAATGGTTCCATCATATGTCATGTAAGGAAGAGCAATCCAATAGAATCAATGTTGGCTCTTGGTCAAAACATTAATCCTCTCTGTTAAGCAATCCCAACTACATTACCAAATATTCCAGATAACATAATTTTTAAGCTTTTTTTCTGCAAGAAATATGCATTCCCCGGATAAGATATACAACCTGAAGGCAGAGGATTCATTTTTCACGTCCCTGATAAATTTCAACAGTCTTTATTAGTTTACATATGATTTCTGAAACATATGTAAACTTGGTCCCTCAGGTTGAGAACATGACATTTTAAAATAATCCCACGTAGAAACTGAAAACAAAAGAGATACCCAATGATCAACTGGGTAATGGTTACACTAATTGTGATACATAAATGTAATGGAATATGACGACTTCAGAGAAACCTGGCAAAACGTACATGAACTGATACAAGTGAACTAAGTGGAACCAGGAAAACAATTTACACGGTGCCTGCAGCAGTGTAAACGAAAAGAATAAAACAAAATAAAAAATTATCCCTGTCTAATTGCAATGATCAAACTTGGCCCTGAAGAAGAGAGGGGAGAAATTCACTCCCCACCCTTCCTTTCAGAGGCAGGGGATTGTATGGAACACTTCATATAGTGTCAGAATTTTTCAATGTGGTTGTTATTTTTGCTGAAATGCCTCCCCCCCCTCCCCCTGTTATTCTTTGTTAAAAAGGTTGGTTCTCTGGGGAAGGGGTGGAGGGGGTATATTTGGAAATGAAAGTGATGTAAAAACAAAAGATATCAAGAAAATGAAAAAAGAACAAGAAAATCATACAATGAGGGAAAATTAAAGTGAGGACTCCCGAGGAATAATGAGTTGATGAGTTGAGTCATGTCTGCTCTTAGAGCTGGAGCTTGCAGATCCAATATCCCATGGAAAACTTGCTCCCATGACCAGTTTGGAGCAAAAAAAAAAAAAAAAGGAAAG
>NW_020954687.1:3748182-3753478 GCF_900497805.2 Vombatus ursinus
CTTAGTTTGAAATTGTCTGTGTGTTCAAGCTGCATAGACCACATACAGATACAAATGGAAAAAAATCTGCTACAACAAAACCACCCTTTCCTCCACTCCTCTTCCCAGCCCTTCTGGTCCCCTTCTCCATCTCCACTGTTCAGATTGCTGCCACTAAAACAAATGATCACGTATAAGTAGATTTATACACTGTTCCAGTATTGGCATGCTATGCCAATAGAAGAATGAAACCTAATGGCATTTAAAAATAAAACACACATCCAAGGATTTCTACTCTGTTTCATTTCCCACTCTTTCTAATCTCAATCCCCATTAGATTGCCATTTTCAGCATTTGAAGCATCCAGCCCCATTCAACCTCATTTTAATTCAAAGCCCAAAAAATCCTGAACCAGGTGTCAATTACTTCTTGGGTTCTAGGGCTACTCAAAGCAATGTGTCTGGATGTGGGAAAGGAGAAGAGAAAAGAAATAGGAATAAGAGAAGAGAAAGGAAAGGAGAAGAAAGCAAGAAAAAGGAAAGAAAAAGCTCTTCCAGTGCTAGGTGGGAGTCTAGAAGGGCAGCTCAGGAATCAAGATCTATGCCGTTGACACATCCCAACTTGTGGCTTATAGACAAAGCACCAACTCAATGGAAAGAACACTGAATTTGGAGTCACAGGACATGAGTTTGAATTTCACTTTGAAACCAGAAAGTTTAATCTGGACATGAACAATAGTACTCTGGAGGAATCACATGACAGGTACTCTGAGATTTTAGGCATTTTGGACTTCAGTTTCCTCATTTGTTGAACAAGGGGTTTGGGCTAGATGACCTCTTGAGTTCCTTTTAGCTCAGGGGCCATGATCCAGTATTATAGAGAACTCTCTAAGACTATACATTGTAGATGAGTTGTTGATCTGCATGAGTGGAGAACATTCTCACCCTGGGTGTTCCCTGAACTCGTGAAACCATAGGTCTGGAGAAGAAAAAAATGGGGGGAGGGGTGGAAATCAGATGGCAAAATGCCACAATGCATTACCTTAAGAACACGTCAATAGCACTGGCAGTACAGATGGTGGCTATTGCTACCCATAGCCTAGAAAATTAAAGGCATTGGAAGGAGCAGAAAATTAGACCTTAAATAAGACACCTTGAGACAGAACAAATTGTCCTCTTAGGTGATAGAGGGTTATTGTTCTCAAGGATGGGAGGTGTCCTCAGGTAAAGACTTAAATGGCTGTAGCTTGAAGCAAGCTTAAATGCCCAATCTCTGGAGCCATTGTGTAAATGGATTTTGAGCCCCCATAGACCCATATGATCAACTTCTTAAACTGCTGAAAAATAGGTCAGAACAGTCATTCTTTACATACAGTGACTTAAACAAAAAAGAAAGAAAAAAAGAGAGAGAAAAGTCCTGCTTTGCCTTTTCATTCAGAGGCCAAAGTCCCACTTAAAGTGTGCTAAGGGACATCACATATATGAGTCACAGATTTGGGATTCCCCCCACCCTCTTATTGATCGACTGGTTTTGAAAGCTGGATTAGAGCACAATTGAGTTGCTTCCATCAGGAGGAAGACTCAGGAGTCTTTACTCCTGAAAACTCACCACCTCTAACAAGTAATACCATTGTTCAAGCTTCGTCCAGGAGTGAAAGCCCAGGAACCAAAGCTTGCTGGTCTTTTTGGCAAGACGGTGTATGTGAGGTGGCAAGTGCTGTTTCCATCCCACCACCTTTAGTAACTAGGGTTACACCTACCCCTAAAACAAAATCTCAAAATTTCTAGCAGCTGAATAGAAGCATTAAGGTACGATAGGTTTGGAGGTGGGGGACCTGAGTTTGATTCTAGGCTCTAGTACTTAATACATGTCTGATTTTAGGCAATTGATTTTTCTTCTGTGTTTGAAATGAGAGGCTGAGTCTAGGTGATCTCCATGGTTCAGGCTAGCTTTAATCTGATGGTCTTATACCTCCTCATTATGTTATTTGGGGGTTGGCATAGAGAAGGGAAAAAATATTTACATTGTGTCTACTATGTGCCAAACCCTGTCCTCAGCACTTGTTACAAATATTACCTTATTTGATCCTTACAACAACGCTGGGAGGTAGGTGCTGTTATCATCCCTGCTTTACAGTTTGAGGAAGCTGAGGCAAAGAGAGGTTAAGTGACTTTCCCAGGACCACTCAGTTAGTATCTAAGTCGCGATTTGAAGTCAGGTTGTAATGACTCTAGTTCCACTTAGCTGCCTCAGGGGATAGAATAGCTATTACTACTGACCATGTCCAGATTAAGCTTTTGGGAAGTGATTTACTGAGACAGATTAGGTGGATAGGTCAAGAAAACCTGAGTTCAAATCTGGCCAAGGAGACAGAGAAGCTGTATGACCTTGGACAAGTCCCTTATCTTCTATCTGCCTTAATTCCCACTTCTGTAAAATGGGGATGATAATAATAGAACCTATTGTCAGGGTAAAACAAGACACTATTTGTAAAGCCCTTTACAAACCTTAAGATGCCATATGAATGCTTATTCTTCTTCTTTATGCATACATAAAGAAGAAGAACTCCCTGTAAAGTCTTTTTCATACAATCCAACAGTTCCAGGAAGCTTCCCTTATTACTATCTCCTCTGAAGTTGGCATTTTAATCAACAGAGCCCATGGCCCTAACTATAGTCAGGAATAGACTGTGGGAACTATAATAGATTTAAAGTTGGAAGGAAAACCTTAGAGGTTTCCAAATCCAACCCCATATTTTATGTATAAGGAAACTGAGGCCCAGAGGGTTGAAGTGATTTGCTTAGGCTCATAGTGTCAGAGGCAGGATATGAGTCTGCTTCTTCTTTACTCCAAGTCTGATGTTCTGTCCCTCTGTTACCACCATGGGATTGAGACCAACTTCTGTTTGAGAACAGTGGGGTATCCCTGCGCTCCTCTGTCTCACCCACGGAGGACACCCCAGCCCTGGGGTGGATTAATTCCAGCTTGATTCTGTGCTTCTTTTTACTTTGTTGCCCCTTTCAGCCTGAGCTATCTTCCTAAACTGGTTCAGGAGTCTGAGCTAGTTACTAACTAGCTGTGAACAGGAGAATGAACAGACCAGCACTAGCTGGCCACCTATCTGTAACCAATTAGTCAAGGACCTTGTAATGCTGGCAAGATGGCTCTGGCCGGTTTGTGTCTGTGTGCACATACAGCCTCAGGTATGGACAGTGGCAGGCTGTTCTTTGTCTCAAAGGTTACCCACGGACGGCCCAGGGCCACATTCTCACCACCCTCTGACTGGCCTTTTATACTCCAAGGGATGCACTCCTGGTGCAGGCTGTTCCTTCTTAGCCCCAGGAGAGGAGAGCAGAGCAGCCCTAACTTAGTAAGACGCAACTTTGCTGGTCCTGAGTCTTTTCATCCAGGCCCTGGGTGTGGCCACTATGCTCGCCATGATTCCAGGAGATAATGAAGAGATTAATAGGAACTGGAAGCATCTCACAACATGACCAAGCGAACACAGTGGGAGGTTAGGCTCCTAATGTCCAACACTCCCAGCAAATATCCTGGATTCTCATGCAGGATATGTTCACATGGACAGTTGGCTGATAGAGTCACATGTTGTGCTATTGAATCTGATGGAGGTGAACTTCGGAATCTGTAAACTGGAAGTTTTTGTTTTAATTCAAGTTTTCTGTATATTGCAAATTGACCACTTTTGAAAGCTAACTACTGCATGGCCCTCACGTAGCAGAAAAGATACCTATCAGAATCATATCAAGACACTTACAAGCCACGTAATCTTGGACAAATTGCGTAATCAACCAATCAATAAACAAGGATTTATTAAGTGTCCATCAATGTGTATATATTAAGGGCCTACTCTATACTAGGCACTGCTGAGGCCAAGAGCTCTTACCCTTTTTGTGATATGGTGAATGTTTTCTCAGGATGATTTTAAATGCATAAAATAAAATACATGGGATTATAAAGAAGCCAAAAATTAAGGTGTGTTATTTTTCCCATCCAAGTTCCCAGACTCTCAGAAATCTATCCATAAAGCTCCCCAGTATAAGCACTGGAGATATAAATACAGTGAATGAAACATCTCTGATTTTCAGGTTCCTCATTTGTAAAATGGGAATGAAAATATTTACTTTACCTACTTCATTGGCTTGTTGTGAGAAAAATTATTTTTAAATCCTAAAGGACTGCAAACTCTAAACTATTAATATTTAAGAGTGTCCAACTCTTTTTTTAAACAAAGCATAAGATTACCCATGTGGTACAGTGAAAAGATCACAGGCCCTGGAATCAGAGGGCCTCAGTTCAAATTCTGATGGTTACTATAAAAGTCATGAACTTTTACTGGGCCTCTGAATCCTCATCCATAAAATGAGGGGGTTGGACCCAATAACCTTTGAACTTCCTTCAAACCCTGAAGCTATGAATCTATGACTCTTTTTTCTAGTTTATGGTATCCTGGGTAAAGTTGTCAAATGAACAAAATAAACAAATTTCAAATATAGATTTTAACTTGCAAAATCTCTAAATATATATTGGTTACCCACAGAACAGAAGAAACCAATGTGGATTAGGAATTTTGAGATGCCTTCTTTAGAATAGACCACATTCCTTTCAAAGGATTGATTTGAAGAACTGGTTCGTTCAATACACTGTGGACAAGGAAAGACTAATGGGAATGGTAACTTTTGCTTATGAGCACTAGTCCATATGAGTAAGTGATATTAATTTTCGGGGTCTACTATTCCAGCTCCACCTATCCTGACAACCTAGTTCTAAATCCAGGTGGAGAAAAACAAAAAGCAATCACAAAAAACCAAAACAAAACAAAACAAAACAAGCAAAACTGTTGCTTTTCTCTCTGACACAGGAGAAGCTACCTGAGGAAGTAGCTGATGCTCCCTCACTGACAGACAGTTCATTTGACAACTTTATCCAGGACATCATTCTTGAAGAGGACCAATGTCATCAGGAAGGTGATGTCTTGACTTGCAATTGAATTGGTTTTAACTGAGGCAGAGCTGTGCAACGTCATCAGAGTTCAGTGGCAAGACATAAGTCAAGATGACTGGAGATGGCCCCCTACAACTCTGCTATTCTATGATTCTGAGAAATTTAATTTGCATTCAGAAACAATATTACTCCTGACTTTAGAAGTGGTTTTTCAACATTTTCTTCCTTTTTTCAGCCTCCTTATTGGAATATTTTATTTTGCAATCAGGGAAATAAAAGCCTAGGCAGGTGTGTGTGTGTGTGTGTGTTTTTTTTGTGTGTGTGTGTTTTGTGTGTGTGTGTGTGTGTGTGTGTG
>NW_020954687.1:3753529-3755814 GCF_900497805.2 Vombatus ursinus
CATGGGGAGGTGTCATTCAGGATTAACTGTAGGGTGAAAAATGAATTGGTAAGAAGCCTGTGGTTAGAACTCAACAGTCTCAAGGGCCAGTGAATGAAAGGATGAAAGAAAAAGTCCAGCAGAATCAGCTGTAGACTTAAATATTAAGCACATGCCCTCCCTTATCACACTTCTTAAGAAAGGAATGCCCAAACAAGTTTATCTCAGAATCAAGCTTAGATTGGGTTAGATTCCATGGGCTTTCAGACTGGTGAGGCAGTATGGTGTAGACAGCATAGAAAGATTACTGGATTTAGAATCAGAAGGTCTGGTTGTAAGTCCCATTTATATTAAACCATATAGTAGTCCTTTGACAATGGGTACACTTAGATTCTCTTCATGTCACCATCCTCATCTGTCAAGTGATGTTAATAATATTTATAATGCCTACTTCACAGAACTGTTATGAGAAAAACCCTTTGTAAACCGTAAAGTGTCATGGCAATTGTGAATTTTTATCACTGAGGTTTGAAGAAAGGTATCAAAAGTAGTTTTTAAGCCCACTGAAGTCTGTCTGGAGATAGCTTTGGATATTGATTACAGGAAAATGGAGCTTTTCCTATTAAAAAAAACTTCTCTGCTTTATAGAGGGCTACGTATGATTTGACTTTGAAAGTTGCCAAGTTCCTATGCCATAAACTTTTAAAGTAACTTGAAAAATCTACTTTCCCCCCACAGAAAAGCTGGTTAAAAATTTGTGGCACAATTACTTTAGAGTCACTGTTATTGCATGGGTCAGGGTCATTTATCTTAGGAAATATTTTATATCTCTATCCTCAGAATCCTCTTAGGGCTGTGCATCACTTTGACCCAGTGATACCACTACCAGGAGTAGACCCTAAAGGGATACAAGAAAGAGGGAAAAATCCCATACGGACAAAACATATTTACAGCAGTATTTTTAACAAAATGTAAAAACAAAAGAAGTGTTCATTAGCTGGGGAATGGCTAAACAAATAGTGGGATAGGCATGTAATGGAATATAATTGTGCCAATGATACAAAAATTCAGAAAAATCAAATTTTTATGAACTGATGTGGAATGAAATGATTAGGACCAGGAGATCAGTTTACATGATGACCATATGTTAATACTATAACTGAAAAAAAAACTTACAAACAAATGGTGAAAGACTTAGGGACTCAGATCAATACAATGCCCAATCATGGCTCTGGATGACTGATGATGAATCATTCTTTCCATTTCTTGGCAGAGCAATGATCGACTAAAGGTTCAGAATGAAACAAATGTGTGGATTGGTTTTGTTTGAGTATACTTATTGTGATAAAAGAGGACTTTCTGTAGTGGTAGAGAAATTTTGGGAGGAAATGGGGAAGAATCATAGAGTGATTTTTCTTAAAAAAGAGAAAGGAGTGTTGATGAAAACATTCAAAAATATACGGAAGGGATCAAGAAGTTCAGAAGGAGTCACTGTTGGAACTATATAAAAATGTAGTATATACTTAAAAAAAACAAACTGTATATAATAGTCATGGTTTTATCCCATAGTTCTGTTCTTTGTGTAAGGAAATATTTATGTTGCTGTTGTTAATATCATCATCATCATCATCATCATCATCATCATCATCATCGTTATCATCATCAACCTTTTAGGATATCTAGTTTCTAGACGGTCACCTTATATTCATCAGCTGCTCTAGACTTTCTATTCTTATTTTATTGCCTAGGAGAATTACTCTCACCCAAAGTTGGAGAGAAATAATTGGAAGCCAATTTACTATCCTCTGGATCCATAAATACAAGTTTTTCTTCACGGAGGGAAGTCTTGTATTTGCCTTTCATTTCCAAAGATGGAATGAAAAATTGAAAACCAGAGACCACTATGTGACATGTATTGCTTCTAAATGACTGGAAGGAACTAATACTAGACAGAAGATGCCATCTCACAAATCATTTGTAAGGCTCTGGTTAAAGTAAAATTTTTTTAAAAGCTCACTATTGGTCAACCTTTTTACTATTATCTATTCTCTGTATATTTTCTACTTTTTTTATCCACCCCTATTTCTTTTTAGGAGGGAATGGGAGATATATATGAATTTGTGCATTCTAAATGTAGCATCATGGGTTAAGAATCTGCCATAGTATCTACAAGGTAGAATAAAAAATAACTTTTACCCTCTTAAAAATTATTGAAGACTTCCCTCCACCCCAAGAGCTTTTGTTTATGTTGGCTATCTATCTATCTATCTATCTATCTATCTATCTATCTATCTATCTATCTATCT
>NW_020954687.1:3755839-3769151 GCF_900497805.2 Vombatus ursinus
TCCTTACTATTTTAGAAATTAAAATATCTTATTATTATGAAAATGGTTTTGATCTTGAGTCTCCCCCCAGAAAAAAGGATATCAGGAACACCAATAGGGCCCCAGGTCCACTGTTTTAGAAACCACTGTTTTAGAAAATCAATGATTTCCAGGATATTAACGTTTTGATGCTTCATAAGGTTTTTCAGTGGCTCTGGATACCATTTAGTCAGTTACTCATCCACTGCTCTGAATGGTACCTTGGTGTTCCCAAAGATTCATTGCAGTTTTCTGAACTCTCCTGATCACTTACTCCAAAGTGGCAGACCTTGAGTGCCCTGGGAACCCTGGGAAAACCTCTCTCACTAATTACTGGTAATATTATTATTACCTGATTGAGATATTATTGGTATCCTAGAGATTTCTTCAGAAGCCAACACTTGTCTTTTTGGAGTTGAAGGGCACAAAGTATTCTCTGTCCTCTACAAATGTTCTGTGTGTGCCAGTCACTGTGGCATCTCTGAGTCTGTTTTGAATGTAAGTGATTTCAGGATGGAAGATTTCATCTTTCAGCTATAGTAGATACCCATGTTTTTTTTAAAAATTGAAGTGATGCTAGTTAATGACTCATGACTATAAGAATCAGAGACCTTATGTATAGTCTAGTGGAAAGAGCACTGGATTTGGCAAATGAAGACCTTTGTTTAAATCCTAGCTTTACCATTTATTTCCTGGATGACTTCTGGTAAATCACTTCATGCAATTAAGCAAACATTGATTAAGTACTTATATTGTTCAGATCATTATGCTAGGCACTGATGATATAAAGATAAAAAAACTGAAATAGTCCCTGCCCTCCAGGAGCTTATGTTCTAGGGAAATTTAGTCCTCTTTGATTTCAGCTTCCCTAATTGTAAAAATGAAAGAATTGAACTAATTGATTTCTAAGGTTGTGTCTGCCTCTAAATCCAATTAATTTGTTGCTACAGATGTCTTATTATCCACTTCGCAAATCTTGTCAGCCTATCAACATTTTCCAGTAGTTTCCTGCATTCAGTGTTCTTTCCCATACATGAGGAAGTCTCAATGGGAAAGTGGGCAAGTGCTTTATCCTCAGGTTAAGAACCCTGGTCTAGTCCAAGCTCCTAAGGAAACTAAGACCCAGGTGAAAGAGCTTCTATGGAAAGAATCATTTCCCTTTTGGCCAAGCTCCTCCATAGTGTCTAGTTCACAAAGGTGATTTTAATTCTTGGTTACCACTAACATCAGAAGCTGAGCAGGATAAGGATTTTCCTTCTTACTGAGTTCTTTGACAGTAGGGATGGTCTTTTGCCTTCCTTTTTGTCCCCAGAGCTGAACACTGTGCCTGGCATGTGGTAGGTGCTAATGGATATTTAATGACTTCTCTCAACTAATGAAAAGATTGAAAATACCTCCTGAATGTCACAAGATGTGCAGTGACTAGAGTGTGTAGAGATGACTGCCCTTTCACAGTGAGCATTAAAAGACAGAGAAATAGAGTTTTCTGGCTTTTTAGATTACTGACCAGTTCAACTGGAGACTTAGTAGTCTCTCCTGGACCACCTTCTTGTCAGTAACCTACCCATATTTTTTTCAGTCTTGTGTTTCAAGGTAAGGTACAATTAAAAGTGCAATTATGTAGTTAAATAAAGATCCTTAGCTAAGCAAATAACACAAGCGATTAAACATTTACGATACACCAATCCATTAAAAGACTAAAACCTGAATCAAATAGACTACCACTGGGCATTTTACACGTTCTCACATGGGAAAAATGTCATCCAATGACTATAAACATACCATTGGAATCTACTCCCCAAGCAAACGCTTTACTAACCAAATGTCTAGGTAAACAGGTAGTAAATACCTATTAGACACAACTGACAAGTGGTATGTTTTGCATTCTTTGGAATGTAAATACAACTGCCTCAAGGTGTTGGTCTTTTTTTTTTTAAGGTTAAAAGCAAGCTTATAAAGAAACTAAGAAATATACACCACATTTCAAAAGAAGAGTAATAATAACAATAATAGCTGACATGTATATAGTCTGAAAGGTTTGCAAAGCACTTTACATGACATTTCTTTTGATGAATAACAGAATAGATCCCATAGAATTTTTGGCATTGATGCTACTGGGTTAGTGTAATAAATCAATGAAAGTTTAATTGAGTTATACAGTAAAAACCCATTATCATGCAGTTCGTTATTCCTGCAGATATCTTGGGTCAAATCTTCTTCCCCAGTGTGGCATATAATAAAAGTATCTTATAAAGCTATATGACAATAGTATCATTTCTGTCACCGATGTCATTATTCTAATAGGTTCTTAATCTATAAAACACACATGAAAACAACATAAAATGTATTAACCATGCCAGAAACTTATTATTATGGCCAAAAGCAGTTGTTTCTTTCCTTGCAGGGAATAATTGATAACAGTTTACGACCTACCTTGAGTTCTCGGAAGAATATGCTACTTCTGGCCCACTCAACAATGGAGAAGAGAGTTTGGTCGGCCATTTTGCACATAAGTCCAAACGTATTGAGCTTTTCATGTTTGCTTCTGTTGGCTTGCTCTTGCTGCAAGTAGGCCATAATTTTGGCTTGGACTTGTGGCTCGTCTGGCTCACATTTCAAAAGTTCCAAGATAAGATGTGGAATACTTGTCGGCGAGCTTGTCTGGTAACAACTGTCCATGTATGAGTAACCCATTATTGACTCTGGAGAACTAGTATAAGGATCAGGATACTCAGACTTGATAGCTCGACTTGGAAAGTGGCCATAGGTTTGGTAACCTTGCAGGCTTCCGTGGGGTGGCATTGTCATGCTAATGGGAGAGGTTACAAAGGGACTTCTGTCATAGTCTGTAGGAGGCAAGGCAGTGTGGTTCAGAGGTAGGCCTTTTGAAACAGAGTGGATGTTCTGGATGGCAGAGGATATTGTCAGGTCAGTGGGCATTGCTTGGATCACCTGAGTCATGGCTTCCAGTTTAAGTCCATTGGCTCGGATAAGAGCTTTTTTCTGCTGCTTCAGGGCCCTGTCTCTCTTGTACATTGGTCCAAACTTATTTCTTCCCCCTCGCATTCGGTCGGCCCTTACAGCTATTGGTCAAAAAAAGAAAAAAGAAAAGAAAAGAAAAGAAAAGAAAGAAGGAAGTAGGAGTATAAATAAAGTGCAAACCAATGGCATTCTTCAGTTCAAAAAACACTGTTCGGAAATGTTGGAAATTGACCAAAACTGGTTTTTTTTTTGTGTGGTTGTTTTCATCACAATAGCCGCAGGATTCCAAAAAAGTCATGTCTTTTTTATTTATGAATTCTTTCCTGCAAATGTGTTTTGTCATCAGAAAAATATTTTGGACATGTTGGGCTATATTAACCCTTCAGTGGACTTGGGGAGTGGGGTGTGCTTCATACCTGTCACTAAATAAAAAGGACTTTCTGTATTACTCTGACTTTTTTTTATTAGGAATGAATGTTAGTGTTTCTGGGCTAGAGTGCCATGTTGACTTAGGATTCTGTTCATAGACCCAAACTGCATAAAAGTTTTTAAAAAATAACTTATTCAGTGACACATTCCTAACTTAAACTATGATTATTTTCACTAGGACATCTTTTCCTTATGGAATCATCATGATCATTTCATAAGAAAAGTGTTGGGGACTTGCTACTTTGGGGACATAATTTTCATCTCTCTGTGAAGAGAATCTGTCATATTATCATTTCCACAGGGAATGAGAGGCAATTTGGAACCTTCTGGTGTTATTAGCATTAGAAATGTGAAAACAAATTTAGTTCAGTAACTGTGTTAGAAGTACCATTTTTCTGGGTTTTGTTATAGGGACATTTTTCCACCATGGTCTACAAAGGGAGAGGCATAGCACTGTTGACCTTGTAAAGAACCTTAGAGATCCCTGAGTCATAGGATCACAGGGTCTTAGATGTGGAACTTGAAAGATACCTTAGGTATCATCTAGCCTTACCTCTCACTTTACAGATAAAGAAAGTAAAGGCCAGAGGGGTTAAGTTACTTGTCTAAGGTCACACAACTAAGTGACTTGTCTAAGATCATACAACTACTTAATAACACTATTAACAATCACAGGTTTTCTAACTCCCAAATCCAGTGTAATTTGCAACACAAGAAGACATTTCTCATGCTTTTTTTTGTGCCTAGTATATCAGTCAGTAGTTATCATCAAGCTCACACAAGCCAATGACAGTTAGATAGAAAACAGAACCCTCTGACAGCTTGTTGGCATAGGGTTAGAGCTAGAAGAGACATTAGAAATTATCTAGTACTACTATTTCTTCTCCCAGATAAGGACATATTAAGTGGATTGCCCAAAATCATAGAGGCTAGTCAGTGACAAAACTGGGATTTGAGCCTAGGTCCTTCTAACTAGATTGTTGAAATTTCTGGAGATTAATTTTTTGAGCTTTTTAGCCTAGGGATTACTGTAACTTTAAAACTGTAATATAAATTCTGGGTATTCATTATAAAGCATATAGTCACAAAGACCTTTGTACTTTATAAAATTTAAAAATCTGTGTTTCATAAATATCCCAAACTGCAAGTCAATAGGGTAATATATACACTAAAAGGCTTTTAAAATTGCAAAAGCCTACTCAGAAAAAAAGAAAGAAATCTAGCCTATTATCCTTTTGTCATTAAAAAATTAAACTTAATTGAATATTGCCACTATGATTGGGGTAACAAAATATATCATTTAAGAAAAACTAATGAAAGTGATATAACTTTGGACAGCAGAAACTATGAGTTTGGACATATGAATAAGAATGTATTAATACATTAATTTTGGATAATATCACTGAAAAATGAAACTTGACCTTAGTTATTGACTCTCACTTCTATGCTGAGGGCAAATTACACTTTCTAAGTGAAAATTTTCCCCATCTCATACAATATTTAATTATTTTTAAATTAATACCACTAAGTACAGCCTCATGTTTTTGTTTTGATGACCCTTCATAGAGGATTTCAGTATTTTGAATGTAATAAAATGGTACCCCCCAATTGAAAAGCTTTCTTGATTTCATCTTAGCAATGACACTGATAACTAAGTCAAATAATAATTTCTAACTTTTTAAAAGGAATAAAGTAGAAATTCAGTGAGAGTTATTGGGTTCTCTTTGAGCATTTGTATAAGACCTGAGTTTTTAAATAAAAGAAGAATAATAAACAAATAAACAAAAAATAAACAAAATAAATTGGTGAACAAATAAAACAAATGAGCATTTGATATCAAGTATTACATGCATCGATTGGTGGGTCACCAACCCACTGACCATCCTGAGTTTATATGCTATATATTTAAGCCCTGGACACCTTGTAGATCAGAGAGTGGAAAACAAACATGGGAATAATCTATGGGCTCCAAATTATTTGCAGCAATCCCGGAGCACACTAACTTTACATCCTCATACTTGGTATTAAAAAAAAAATCACAGTATCCATCTTTCAATGCCAAATTTAGAGAAAACAGTGGAGAATCATTCTCTTTCTTGCCAAACCAACACTACCCATTTAAAACAACATGATTTTTCTTATAGATTTCTTTTAGAATTCATGAAAGAATTAAAGAAAATCCTTCAGTGAACTTATACCAACTCTCATTTTTCTTATATAAACTCAGAAAATAGCTCAAGCAAAACACATGGGAAAGATATCACATGAGAAATTACTGTTCACAGTTAAAGACTCTTTAGTAATTACTTTGAGGCTCATGTCAATATATATATATATATATATATAACCAAATGACAGTTATAATCGCATGGACAAATACAGACCCAAACCAAGACTTAACTAAAATATATGAAAATCTGTGATGGATTTTTTTTTAATTCTGAATTTCTATTTGTCCTGTATTGATCTTTTGATTAGATCTCTTCTTATCTGGTCTGACCTTTTGTGCAGTGTTAAACATACCTGCCTTCTCCTTCCCCTAATAAATATATTTAAGTTGGTTGCTGTTTGTTTGTTTTTCCATTAGGATTTAACCACTTTTGATTGATACACAACTAGAACTTATGACTAGGTAACTGATGGCAGTCAAAACACAAAAAAACTGACATTATGATGGACCTTAGAGCCACAGGTTGAGAAAACATAGTGAACAAGATAGTTCTTTCTTAAAGTTAAAATCTTGCAGGATTTGAGGAGGCAGTATAATCCTCAGAAGAGTCTTACCTTCTAACTTCATTCCGACACTTAAGCATTTTTGAAATCGACAGTAAGGGCATCGTTTTCTCTGTGTTTTGTCAATTTGGCAGTTCTGATTTTCTATGCATGTGTACCTTTTGTTATTTTGGACTGTTCGCTTAAAAAACCCCTATAAAAGAGAGAAAACAGTAAAATATATAACTCAAGCACCAGGCTTCTCTGTTCGTGATTTCCTTAAAATAAAACATCAAATCTTTTTCAGTACCCCATTTGAGCCCCGATGTGGTTCTGTGGTTTATTTTACATTTAAGCAGGATAGACCCTCCAAAAAAGTGCCAGGCTATAACTCAGATTTTCTGGCAATAGGGCTGTATTATTGTAGATTTACGTCAAATCTTGGAGAGACTTGGCTGGAGACTATTCTTTTCCTAATGGTCTGAGAGAAAAACACCCTATATTGACCACTGTTTTCTGTGTATGTGTGTTTAAAATATGTCCTTTGGTCTGTTCTTAATATCTGTATTTCATATCTAGATACTCTTTTGGGATTGTGCTATTTTAAAATAATCTGATACAAATTAGGTAATAAATGGTCACAAAATGCAATGAAAATAGATTAGTGTGAAACTTCAGATCTTTCATAAACTCCAAAGTTAGCAATTGTGAGAGTTAAAGAATAATAAAGGGAAGTTATAACTCTAGTGAAATGTATTCAAACATGGGAACTCTTCTTTTTTTTTTTGTTAAGGAGAAAATTTTTTTTTAAAGCGAACATTTTCCATAAGAAAACAGAAGTTTGTATACTTGTAGTGTTTTGCCTATTTTGCTTTACTTTTTGGTTCAGAGGAATTATGAATAAATTACATTTCTAGTTTCTTAACAGATCTACAAGAATGTTGCTTTCTAGGTTCATCCTGTTAATCATATAAGGAAATTCCATCTTGCTGTGATGTAGGCAATGAGGAAGTTTACATGATGCAGATTTAAACAGTTATATAGATTTTTCCACATTAAAAATGCACTAATGAAAAAGAGCTATCATTTCATTTAGAAGGTTTAAAGGTCTGCATTTCATAAAATACCATTTCCTTAATTGAAATAAGTTATAGGTGATACATTATGAAACTGATCATATTGTTATAGTCTCATTTATTATGCTTTGTTTCTTTGCCATAAATTTCCAAACAAATATTTGTGTTTCCTTTAAGGGATAAATGAGAATGAAACCATGGAAATGTAAATAGATATTTTTTTGTTGATGGCTAAAAAATAATCTTAGCCCTGAATCCTGACCATGAGGTAAAATAAAATGTGTTTGAGAAATATATTCATGTTTTCTTTGAAGAAAAACAGTGCCCTAAATATTTACTAATCACTTGAAATCAATAGTTAAGGCTGTTGGAAATGGAGGTCTTTCTCCAGTCACATCACTTTGAACAATAAAATATTTCAAAGTATTGAAAATGGCAAAGGCAATTTGGGGCAGCATGGGTTTTCTTTGCTTTATGATATTTTTCTAAGAATCTCCCCAAGAAGTTACCTCCCTTAATTAAAAAAAAAATAGCCTAAAGAATCTAAAGTCATTTAATAGCACATTTTTTTTTGTTCTGAACTTTTAAAATTTTCTAGTTAGCAATGTGTACCAAACCTTGCAGCTTTCACAGGTGAGAAGTCCATAGTGGTACCCAGACACTTTATCTCCACACACTGGACAAAGTTCTTCAAGATCTTCATCGTAAGAGTAATTCACCATTTTAAATTGAGACACTGCAAGAGGTAAGAAATAGACATGTACATATGCACACAGAGACACGTCTCTCTATACATCCCATTAATTCATCAGTGCCAGGAGTCGGGTTTTTGTAGTCAGAAACATCTCAGGGATTGTTGGGTGACAGACCCTTCAGAGACCTTATACAACTGAAGAAACTTTTTACATAACTTCTGTTGGATTGAGTTAAAAGAAAAAAAAACATATTGAAAGTAAAACAACAAGCAGCTTGTGGAACTAGGGAATGTAGACTTTGTTTTAATTTATAAAGTTATCTTTAAAAGTGTTAAAATCATCATGGCACAAAATTTGAATTACTCTGTAGAGGACCACAAATTAGAGAAGAAAGAGTAATTTAAAATTAACCCTTTAAGTGTCTTTGGAAGCACTCTGACAAAGACCAACTCCAAAATATCACTTCTTGAAGGGTGGTGGTGGTATTTCCCCTTCTTCCTCCCAACACAACCCTTTCAGCAGAATGGCTTCCCTTAAGCGTCTGTTTTGATAATAACATGGGACTGCACCAATTAATCTACCAAACAATTTCACTCCTCTCCTGGCGGTTCTACTCACAGTGCTGCAGGTTTAAAATACTGTACTGCAACCTAAAACTCTGGAAATTTGATTCTGAGTAGCAGCCCTTCTTTAACAGAAGCCTGACACTCCCTGGGCTCAGATCTGCTAGATTAATCGAAACATTCAAGTTTCCTTATTGACAGGGCTCCTGTGCTGTATGTACACTTTCATCTCCCCACGATGGAAAAGCTCCTGTGAAAAGGAAAAAAAAAGTGGAGAGAAAAGGAGGGAGGAGAGGGAAGGGGACCCGAAGAAATAAAACAGAAAGAGGGGGAAGGTACACACTAGGGTTTGGTTTCGGGGCGAAGTATTGAAGCCCGGTAATGAATTTCACATGTTTCCGATAATCATGGCAAAATATAAACACCTTTAGATTTCCATGGTCAAGTTAAACACTAGTCAGCTCCCAAAGACGCGCCAGCCAGCCATCCCTGGATCAAGTAACCCACTTCCTACAGAGAAAGGACGGCAAATGCCTAGCTGTAGCTAAAAAGATGTATAAAATGTAAACAGGAAGGTCAGCAGTTAGAAGACACTGAAAAAAAAATATACCTGATCCAACCACCCTGTCTAATTATATTCATTCACAAGAGGCGGCTGCCGTCTTCCAAGGTGGGGAAATGCTGCCTTTAAGCGACTTGGAGAAATCTCGGAGCGGGAAAGCGAGCTGGGAAAAGTGGTTAAAGGCAATTGCCCTGCCCAGCTCTGCCGGTACCCACTCCTGGAGACCCTCCTCTTTCACTTCCGAAGTAAAGGCGAGCTCTTCTCTAGCTCATCCCTCTCCTCAGTCCCATGTTCCGCCCTTGCCCAGCTTGGCCCCTGCCGATCTGCTTCGAAAACAGCGCCCGAGCTAAGTTTGTTTTAAGTTAATCAATGGCATTTTGCAGCCAGGCGGGGGTGGGAAGGGACGGACGCCGGGGCAACAGCAGAAGTCTCGTTTGATTTGTTTACCCGCTAAAGGGGAAAAATGTTTTCTCCCTAACGCTTCCCTCCCTTCCAATGACCCCCAACGCACAGTACACTCCACTAACTACCTGTCCCATTTGCCGTCATCTCAGCAATGACAAGCCAAGTCCTCTTTGCCTGTGGATTTTGGGGGGCCCTCGGATCTGGGGCAGCTCGTAAAAGTCCCAAGTCTCCAGAGCAGAATGTGATCTCTTTAAAGTTGGAGTACGCAGCAGCAGCAGCAGCAGCAGCAGCAGCGAAAGAGGAGGATCGCTTCAAAAATGTCCTCGACGGACCCCCGGAGCTGCGGGGCACTTGGGGAAGAGCTCTAGCCCCAATATTGCTTCTGAATGAAATTTACACCTTGCCGAGAGGAGAAATGTCTCGCGGTGCTGGCGGCGAGGTTGTAAGGCTCAAGGAAAAGCAGATAGAGAAATAAAGGTTCTTCGGGTCTTATGGAGAGCCTATAGAGCGTCCGTGGGGGCTGTCTTTCAGGCTCCCCCACTTCTATCGTCCAGCCCTTGGGCTTGGAGAATGTGTGTCGCAAGGCTAGAGGTTGGAGACTTGTTTGTTTATGAGCAAATTGCTCCCTATGATTCTTGATTTTGTCTTCATGGGACTTTTGGAACAGAAAAAAAAAACCCAAAAAACAAAAAACAAACAAAAAACAAAAAAACGAAGTGGACTTCACGTTAAAGTGTCCCCTGCCCCCCGAATCCTCGCCCAACAGATCGGAGGAGGCTTAGAGAATGCCGAACTGCTTTCCAATCAGATGATCCTACTTTCGAGGACAGGGCATGAAGAAGATGGGGGGGGGGGGCGTACTTCTCAAGCTTCGGAAAAAAGCCAAAGCCGGAGTGGGGAGGGCTGTGGGCGCAGGAGGGAGGGGGAGAGGAGGACCCACTTTTCAGAACTTCCCAGTGACCTAGACGGACGGGGTCACCGTACCCTGATCAGACTAGTTTAACAACTTGGGCGAACAGAACCCATACAAAGTCACGCTTCCTCTCCAGTTCCAGAGTCCTCCTGCAGCTCTCGAGAAAAAGAGGGATGTTGCGTGACAAGTGAGGGACTAAGGCTGGAAACTTAGAAACTGAGTGGCAGGCAGAGAGGTTGGGTAGACCGGCGGCCGAGTTAACCGAACCCTCTTCCCTAGCGGATCTTTTCCAATGGAGGAAACAATCTTGTCCCTTTGGACTTGTCTTTTAGTCACTGAACAGGCACCTGCCTGCTACCTAGTTCGGTTGTGACTCGGAGCATCGAGGATAGCTGGGAACGAAAATTTCTCTTCCCAACATGATTTTCTCTCCCACCAAGGCTGGGGGTTTGACAGAATAAATAACACCAAGAGGAGGCCTCCCCCACCCCAGTGTGGGGTTTGAACCCACGACCGAGTCCTATGAGAAGTGGGAGGGGGTGGGAGACCAACTTTTTCTCAGCTCGTGCACAGGGTAGGGACCGTCCTACTTTTAGGAACAAGTATTGAAAAAGCTGTCCTGTCTCGAATAACTTTTTCAAAAAGTTATTTTCTGTCTTTTTCTTTCTCTTCTTTCTCTCTTTCTTTTTTTAAAATTGCAACTAGCACCTCGTCCTCTTTAAAAATACAAAAGGTCCAGGAAACCCATAATCCGGAGTATGAATGAGTAACTTTTCCTACTCAGACTTGGGAGTTTGAGACAGCCACAAAGATACAAGTCCACTCTTAACTCAAGTCCTTTCAAGGAAGAGAATTTAAACGGAGAGCTTTCTTCAAGTTTACCCTTTTGATCTACAGCCCCTCATCATTTATGGGACTTTTGCCACTTGTGGCCAACTGGGCCTCTGGGCAACCCATTCTGATGGTCAGGAGTTGGTCTTGGAGGAGATCTCAGTTCTAAAAGGAGTCAGTCACCTTGCCCTCTGCTGAGGCTCAGAAATGAACTGGGAAAACCCCCTCTAATAACTGCCATAAGGGGCTGAAGGGCTACTCTCTTTGGCCTTCCGCTCCTTCAGCCACCCCTCCCAAGCTAACTTCGTACTCGTGGTGGGCATTCAGCAGAAGCGTAATCCCTATGAGCCTAGAGGGGACGACGTCCTTCTATACGTTGGCCCTTAACTATATGCGCTTTCACTCCCGGTCCCTTTAAAGTAGGCAACAGGGGGATGGCAGGAAGTATTCCGAGATCACAGGCCAGGCAAACACCACATCCTGAGCAGTGGAGGCGGTGAAGATGGAAGAGCACCGGTGACTTTTCCTCGCATTGTTCCCTCCCACTCCAGCCAGTCTGCGCTCCCCCACCCCAGGGCAACTGCGATAAACTTCTAAGCTGCTTTAATGCAAGCCAGATCTGGAGTTGCTATTTAGGAGTGCGGTGAAAATATAGCCAGTGGAATTTATTTGTTTTCTTGTTAGCAATCAAGAGCCAGAGAAACAAATGGGATTTACATATTCCCAATACTCTGATTGAACTAAGTGCATCAGGCTAATCCGCCGGCCTTCCCACCCCCGCCCCTTCTCTTTGCGTTGGGTTGTGTCCGGGAGGGGGTGCCCTTTTGGTCCCTTTAGCCCTTCAGATGGCTTTGAAGTTGGTCAAACACCGTCCTAGATCCCAGAACTTTTAGCCTGATAGCCTCTAAGCCAAGCCCTTCGTTGGCGGTCCTCCCTTTTTTTCTGGTCAATTTCCTTAGGCAGAATCCTCTCTTTTCCTATCGCTTCCCTCACCTGAAGTCAGAAAACTCTGCAAGTCAAAGTAAAGTTCTAACCAATTTCTCCAGGCTAAGAACGTGCTCACTCTTCTGAGGAGAGCTTCACTTGCTTGGGTTACTACTAGTAACACTATTATTAATGTTACTGTTTAAAATTCTGACCAGCTCTAAGTCTCCCGGTGGAGGATCGCAACATCTTCAGTTAATTAGGAGCAGTAATCAGTCCTAGCTCGGGAAACCTCCACCCTGAATTGTTCAGAAGTCATAAACTTTTATGAAGGTACCTGGGGAGGCGGATGGCCCCGGATCCAGACCCGTTCGCAGCCTGCGCCCCAGTCGGTCAGCCACAATGCCTGGAGAGCTAGAAGGCAGCCAACCAGTGCGATCCTCACCGGGGATCCAGAGCCCAGGAACGAGGGAAGAAGGAAGAGAGGGAAGGCGCCGACCCGTGCCGCCTTACCTTGCATGTTTTCCGGCATTTGCCCCTGTTCCCCATGCGATCGGGCGAGTCCTAGGGCTTCCGTCTCCACTTTGGGTAGCATGACAAGACGGCTGCGGGCGGGGATGGGGGGTCCGTGTCTGTCCGGAAGCCCAGCACCTGGACACGGGCAGCACAGATTCAACCCCAGCGAACAGGAGAAACGGGGCGATCGGAGAGGGATCACCCACCCCTTCCTCTCCCCTTTCCTCCTCCTCCGGCCTCGGCTGCTCCCCGCCTCCGGCCTCTGGGACCCCTCCTGCCCTGTGCTGTCCGGCCCTGCCCTGCCCTTTTATGTGCGTTCTGTCCTACCCCTCTGCTCCCGCGCTGCCCTGGAGCAGAGGATAAGGGGAGCGCAGGTTAAGGGACTAGGCGGAGAGCACAGAGCCCGGACGCTGCTGACTGGCTTTGCCTAGAGCGGCAACAGCAATTACTACAGCTGCCGGGAGGATTGATCCATGCGGAGCTTCCAATCCGGGAGCTCTTTGCCGCGGCTGCTGCTGCTGCGGCGGCTGCTGGCTGCTGCTACCGCTTACTACTGCTGCTCCTGGACAGGGTCTTCCCTTGACTCCTTTCCCTCTTCTCCCTCCCTCCCACCTTCCCTCATGCTCAGGATCAGCAGGGGTCTCTCTCTCTCTCTCTCTCTCTCTCTCTCTCTCTCTCTCTCTCTC
>NW_020954687.1:3769161-3777970 GCF_900497805.2 Vombatus ursinus
CTCTCTCTCTCTCTCTCTCTCTCTCTCTCTCTCTCTCTCTCTCTCTCTCTCCCCCACTCCACTCTCCTCCTCCTCTGACTCTTTCTCTCTCTCTCTAAGAAGTGCTGAATTCTGAAGTTCGTATCTGGTTTTCTTGCCTTGTTTATTCCTCTAGTAGGGAGCAGCACTTTTCAGCCCAGCGGTGCTGGTGTGGGGAGGGAAAGTGGGAGATGGGAAGGAGGAAGGTAAGTTCTGGGAAAAGAGGGAAATGGTTCTAGGAAGAGGTGAAAAGGAGGGAATTGGAGTGGGGATGGTGGTTGGGGACTCCAGGGTTCTGACACCACCACTTTAACCAATGAGGAAGAGCTGCACACAGTAATTTTCTCTGATGCCCCAACCTCTTATGCCTCCATCCTCAGGGTAGCTGTTTAACCATTCCGAGATCCTATTGCTATTTAAGAGGCAACCTCTGTCTAAGGAGCTTACTGGAATCAAAGAAAGTGATCTATATTTGGTCGTAGGGAATAAGGAAAAAGCACTGACTTGGAGGTGGGGTGGACCGAGGTGGAGAGATACCCACTTAAAAGAAGTAAAGAGGACCAGGGGATTGAATTCCTTTCGGGGGGGAGGTGTCACTATTCGAAGGTCTCATTTGCTTCATAACCTGTTCTCCTCTTGGCCTCTCCAGTCACACGGCAAGAATGGCTCTCCGACTGTGTAAGACCCCAAAGGTCACCTCTGAGGACGACACATGACAGGCTAACAAGGTGAAAACCAACATTTGCCAGGGTGGTGGCGGCGGCGGCAATAAACCATGTTTTCACACCTTTCCTCTTTTTATATCTGAGCTTCCTTGGGGGTTACCCTTTTTTTTTTACTTCCTTTTTGACATGGCTCTCGAGCCTTCAGATTTCGCAGATTTTGTCAACTTTTTTTTCTTCCATAAAAGACACAAAGATCAATCTGGGCTTTCAGTTTTTATTCTGGTGCTTCTGTCTCTTTGGGGGACGGATCTGCATGAGGTCCAGCATTTTAAAGAAGTTTTAAAGACCATCTGCTACGCAATAGCATCAACCACCGCCTCGGCATTCAGTGAGTGGCGATCTTTTCAAAGTTCTCAGACCGCATCCCAACAAGATGAAAACATTCTTTCCAACATTCTGCGTGCATTCCAAATGCCCCATATTCAGGATCTGCGTCTGTGATCCCATAATTATTACAGCTCATCTCAATACACTGGGAAGGATTTGAATCTCAAAAGATCCGAAACTGAGTCTATTTGAATGGACTGGGATTATGCATTCAAGACCCCACTGTCCACTAGTTAGGGTAACATTAAAAGAAAAATATTGGAATCAGTGCCTTGCATAATCTGCATCTTTATATTAAATGGAGTAGGTCCAACTGCTTACTCACTCCCCTTCTCCATCTGACAACTTTCATTTTTCTTTTCAAAGTTTCTGAAGCCACGTGATTATATAGTGTGGTTTTTAGCGGAGTTGTCAGATTTCAAAGAAAAAAATAAATACACAGATTTCTGATTATTGTTGTTATTATTATTAAATTATGATTTCAAAGGACAGTGACTTTTAAGTACCTCAGACCTTCAAAATTGTATTTACAACTTGGTGGAGTGAACAGTCTGGATTTGGAGGACATGAGGTTCAAATCAGAGTTGTGCTACATACTCCGCGTGTGACCATGGACCTCTCTGAGCCTCAGTTTCCACATTTGTAAAATGGAATTAGGTTACATGACCACTGAATCCCTTGTAGTTCTAAATCTAAATGACCCAGATGATATTACACTACCCCTCCCCCAAAACAAAAAAAAAGCAACATCATAATTTTAATTTGAGTAATGCTTAGTCACCAATGGCTTTGACCTATCCTGTTATAGTTGGATTGTGGTCTCCTTCCAAACTTTGAAGATAAATGAATATTTCTTAAAGCCCATAAAGTGCCCTTTATTGCAATTCAGAAAGCCTCCCTAAATCAGTTAAGTGTCCTTTTCCAAACAGTCACCACAAGCTTCTCTGATGGAGAGAAGATCATGCCCTGAAGCACTTATATCGACTAGAGTCGAGTGTCCTCTAGATTCAAGTTCTCAGAGGATTAGAGGAGAGTTCAGGGTTTAGGGACAGTTGGGGAATGGTGGACCTGGGGGCGGGGAGATCTTTTAGGGCTACAGGGATTACTGGGTTGTGACCTCACTAGTAACAAGCCAGATCCCTCTGCGGGCTTTTTGATCGCCAACCAGCCAGAGAGCTCACGCTCAGAAGACTCCGACTTCGGAGTTTGGGGGAAACAAAAACAAAAACAAAACAAAAACAGAAACAAAATAAAACTGTTTTGGGGTTGATCACCAGCCTCCGCAGCTCAGTCACTCCCCAACCCCTAATCCCATCACAGCCCACTCCCTGGACACCTAGAACCTTCATTTCCGAGAGCACATTAGGTGGTGAGAATGAGTGGTAATTATTACGGTAGTAAACAGACACGGGTCCATCATTTTACAATAATGAATCTTCCTAGAGGGGTAAATGAACCCCCTCTCTGTCCTCACCAAACCATGTTGCGAGCTGCACTTTCCAGGACCCGGGGGAGGTAGAACACGAGAACTCATAGTAACGTCAGGGAGAGGAGCGCCACTGCCTCTCGCCTTTCGGCTCACTGAGAGTCTCCTGGAAGTTGACTTAGTTTACTATCTGTAGCTGCAGAGAGGAGCCAGGTGCGGAGCGCTTTTTCAGAGGGCAGAGCCTAGAAGGCCCTAGTCATGGAAACCCGAGGCCAAGGGAATCCCTGAGTTCAGCAGATCTCTGGCTGACGGCCTGGCCGTCTATCCTGTTCTTTCAGGTCAGACTCTCCTTTCACCACAAATCATGTTCTTGGGGCTTCTTCAGACAACCCGGTAGCGCTTAAGTCTAGAAGCAGATCAACTGTGGCTGTCTTCACAAGAAGCCCGGCAAGCCGGGGAAAAACAGAGAAGAGCCTTGCCCACCTCCCTTAAAACCGGCTCCTGTTGAGGGGGACCGCTGCACCACCTCAAGGTGAGACCCGCCAACTACCTAACTCCGTCCAATTTGTTGTAGCCATTGGGTTTACCTTTAAATATCATGTTGAACCAGAATAGGACACACATTGTGTTGCAGCCCAAGTGTGCCACTCTCCCCACCCCACCTTCCAGGTCAAGTCCTTAGGAAGTAAGTTTCACCGCACCTGCCTTCACTTTTTACTCTCTTTGGAGATGCCCTTCCCTTCCCTACCCCACCCCACTTCCACCTCCACTCCCCAATCTAATTTCAGATTGCTTCTAGCCTTTTCGGACAGATACCGTGAGAAATTCTGGGAATATTTAGTCCTATTGATGTGGACGATTAGGACCTAATGGTTGGAGGGGGGGTAGGGGGCACCGAGAGGGAACACTAAATCCATATGGAGACAGAGAGGTGGGAATTATGGACGGATGACTAGTCTAAGTCAGACGGACCATTTCCCAGAAACATAAACCCCGCTCCACTTTCTAGGAGTAGGGTGCGAACAGACAACAAGGCAGTTTCCCAGTAGAGCTGGAGTTGGCAAAACTCCTCCCCACCCCGGGGGTGACTGGGCTTTGGTTTATGGGGATAATTTAACTTGGAGTTCCTCAAAGCCCTGCCCAAGAAGCAGGCATCTTAAGCAACCCTTGGAGGAAGCTCCAATTTAATTACCATCTCACTCTCGTTTCTTCTAGGCCTCTCCGCCAACTTCGAGCAAAGTGCTCCCCCCACTCCCTTCCGCCCATCCTCCCTCCTTACAATCAAGACTTCTCTCCTGAGTTCACCCGTCTTGGTTCTGACTTTGTCTTGGATGTCTTGATTGACGGTTCCAATTATAAAAGATGATGGCTTGGGGAGGCTCCTGTAGCCTTGATTATGCCTAAGAGCACGGTCCTAGAATATTTTATCCATCCACGGGGCTCCAATGTATGTGTGTGCTTCCATTAACACCAAAGACAGGGAAACCAAGGAGACCTATTTTGCGCCCCCCCCCCCACTCCACCCCACAGTATATTGCCTCATTCTCCCTCATCTACTTCCCCATTTCTTCTCTAGCTGCCCCTCCCCCCAGCTTTCCCTCCCCAATTATCGCTCCAACCTTTCACTTCCTCAGCTCCGCACTCCAGAGAGGGCACTGAGAACAGCCGGTACTTGACATGTCAAGTGAAGGGTCTCGCAACCCTGACGACTTTTAACCTGGTGCAGGCTGGACAGGGCAGTGAAATGTCAAGATTTTCAAGAGTGGTTCTAGTTTCCCAGCTTCTAGTGCGCAAACGACGCTTTACAGACTCTGTAAGTTCCCCCCGGCTTTCAGCTCTGCTTGAGCGCTGTACAGAAGGAAGGTAGAGGAACCACGGACTCAGATTCCCTGGGAAAGCTAACTCTGGTTCTTGCTTAACTAGAAAGTCTCTACTTTTGTCCTAGCAAACTTATTTTCCATGGGGTCATCCCACAGCATCTACTCTCCCCTTCTCCGTGTTACTTGCCAGTTGTGGCCAATTAGAACTGTTAGAAAAACCGGGAGAGTTCATTCTTTCTCGCTAACCAGGTATCTGGTGTCTGCTCAACTTTCACAGCGCTAGGAGCAGCAGAGACTATATAAACATTAGCACACACACAACGAGACCGCACAAGTCCGAGACGGGGAGAACAGAAAGCTTTAGCGATCGTTTCTAGTTTCCTCTCCACCCTCCTACCCACCCCCCCAGCTGCCCCTTAGCTTTGCGTCCCACCAAGGTACGTATCTGAAAGCGTTCAATAAAGAACCCCAGAAAACTCCTGACTTCTTTGGGAAAATGGAGATATCGATACACAACCAGCCAAGTTTCTCATGAAGAAGGCTCTTGGCAAAACTTGAGAGCTATATTAATGTGTTATTATGACGATTGTCATCAATATTTCCCTTGAACGGTTCCCAAACCACCTTCCCGGTCCCACTGCTTTTCTTGTTCTTGTTTCAGGGAGGGACGATACATTTCAGTACTACTGTACATTTTTGCTAAACAGCGTTTGCAATCCCAGGGGCTTCTGAAAGAAAGCCTCTCCACTCAACTTGAGCACATTTCTCCTCCTTTTCTGAAAAAAAGAAAAAAGAAAAAAAAAAGAAAACCACGTTGCACCTCGCTTTGTAAATAGTCATATTTCTTTAGAAGTCCAGTGTCAGAGGGCACATCTTGTTAGCCCAACACGCTGTTGGAACAAGTGTCTTTTATACTAAATCTGTAATGTACAGTTAACAATTTAAAAATCGTCGATGGCTGTAATTGAAATATAAAATGTAGAGTTGAAGCAGTTAGTTGGGCATATTAGGCAAAAGCAAAGCAAAACAAAACAAAACCGAAACCACGCCCACCCCCAAACAGTCCTGCCATTACTGGGTTATCTTGGTGTCAATCACCCTAATTGCCCCACACACATCTACGTTTCTGGAGAATTACTGAATTTCCCTTTTTCTTTTGCTGGTGTAGACCCACAATCCAAGTTCTGGGACAGTGTACCCACTTTTCTCCATCAGTGCGTTTCGCAGAGGACTTTGAGATCTAGGCCTCTCTTGCTAAGTCTAGCAAAATTCTCTTTAGGTGGTAGGAAGAAATGGGCTCCTAGAGGTAGCACAATCTCTCCTCTTTACTGTGGTTGTAAATGGGTGTGTGAGTCATCCTCAATCAAAAGTAAGAGTTACTAGGCTTATGTGTCTTCCAATCCATCTACAACCAACCACAGAACACTTAGTTACATTTTGCTCAACCATAAGTGAATGTTATCGCAGTCTGAATATTGTGCAATCAGAGAGGTTACTAGGAGCTGTGAAGTTGCTGGGGGAAAATACATACATACACACATGCACACATACATATAGATGTATGTATGTATATATATGTTTACATGTGTATACACACACACACATACGCACACTCACAATTCCAAAGAGCTTAACGATAAAAAAACAACTATGTAATTTCGGTAAAATAAGTTTCCTATTGACCATTAAGGACCGTAACCAAGCCTTAACACCGTGCTGCCATCCCATGTTAGATGTGAGGACTCACTTAGATTGGGAGCTCATAGAGGGCCTGGCAACTCAAGCTTCTTCTGTATCCCTCCCATTGCACCCCCCCCCCACACACCATAGGCATTCAAATAAAGGGTTATAGATTGAAGATATACTCTGAAGGTTTACATTTCCATCAAGACCTAAGACCAAGGATTGCCTGTACTTGGTGTTGATATAGGGTCAACCAATCCCATCTTTGTTAATGGAAGAGAATTATAAAGGACTATTGGACCTGGGGGTGGTAGAGAACTGCAACTAACTTTTAGAAATTAGATGTTGCTCAGATTAGCAGCTGAAGTTGCCTCTAACTGAAGTCATTACTATGTAAGCCTTTTAAAGATGCATCCAAGTTGCATATTCCATCACTCCCTTCAACTTCCCAACTTATTGAAAAATATGACTATCTTGTTGGTTTTTTTTTTTTTGGCAGTATGTTCTGGGTTCTGTTCATTTTAATAATGAGAAGGTAGGTGATCAACTGGTACAATGTCTAAAAGAATTTGCTGGATTTCTCAAGGATTCCTTCCTTCACGTGACTTGCACAAGGTTCTTTATAATTCTCTGTCTATTGATCTTTCCAGCGGAATTCCCATTCACAGTAAGACTACTTTGAGTCAAATTCTAGAAGGGGTGTGTGTGTGAGTTAGTACACATTGAGTTGAAGAACGAAGATGGATCATACACAGATCCCGAGTTAGCAAAGCAGGATCTAAATGAAAGAACTACAAAGCCTTAGCCTGAGCGTGGAATCAGCACCTTTCCATGCTGGAGGCAAAAATAGTATGAACATGCACATACACACACACACACACACACACACATATACACACATACATTTATACTTGTTCTAAGATTATCTACTTTCACAGCTTCCCCCTCCCCCAGTGTTTCGTCCCTATCTTCTCCCATCCTTCCATCCCCCCTTTCCGCTCAGCAACTGATGTCCTTATGACGACCTCCTTCTTCTTCCCCTGTCCTCCCCTCCCTTTCTGATCCCCCCCAGCTCTCTTTTCTTAAACTCGGTAGCTCATTTTGAGTGATTCTGCTGCCATCTGCGCTCCACAGAAGCTTTTGTAACAATTAGATGCCTCGCCTTTCGTCCCAGTTCCCTTTCAGCACCTTGTCTGTCTGTCAGTCTCCCTCCTTCTCTTGGTTGTCATTGGAGACCACACAGCTTGCAGTATCTTAACGTTCATCCTTCTACCCCACCAGCCTTGGGAATATTTCTAGAGAAACCCAGCACTAAGAGGCAAGCAGTGCCTCTACAACAGATTTCCCTTAGTAAGAATGGTTAGTTCTTTGCCCTGCCTGGTAATCGAGCCCCGCCCCGCCCGTGGCACTACTTTTTCTTTTCTCTCCTCTTCTTCCTTCGATTTGACCCCTGCCCCAGGATCCTCGGGAAGGGCGTCAGTTATCCAGTTGACAAAAGTAGGAGACACCAAAACAGTATCTCTAAATATCTTACCGAAGTTCCGTATTCTTGTACCCACAAGTGCACGCCGAATCATTCCCTGGTTCACTGGCTCTCCCTCCTCTCCCGAAAAGGAGGCGTGGGTGGAACAACCAACCCAAATCCACCAAAACCTTAAATACCAGCAAAAACTATCAGGAAACTCTTATTACTTATGTTAAAGAGAAGTTTAACACTATTACTTGAGGAAGGAGGGGGAGAATTATCAATACTCAACTTGTAATCATTTGGGGATCATTCTAAAAGCAACTTTGCAATGGGACGCAAGTCCTTACTTGGGTTGTGATACTCAAACACGCTACGATTCTTCTCAGAAGATCTCTGGTACATTTCCAAAAGTGCCACCTGAACTGTCATTTGTTGTTGGAAACCTCTCTCTGTCTCTGTCTCTGTCTCTGTGTCTTTGTTTCCCTCTGTCTGTTTGTCTCTGTCACAGTGACTCAGTCAAGCATTCTTCTGTCAGTTTGTGTCTCTCTTCCCTTGCTTCCCAAAAGAGTTAAAAAAAGGAAGAAAGGTTCCCAACACAGCACGTTTTTAGAGTAATTGTCCAATAAAGAAATTTTATATTCATTCTAGTCCCTCAATTTCTCAAGTTAATGGTGGACATACTCCTGCTTTCCAGCCTTTTCTCCTCAAGCCTAAATGTCCCTAATTCTAGGGATTCTCAGAAGAGTAGAACAGAATTTCTAAGCAAAGCTCAACCTTGCGGGGGTGGTCAAATAACAGCCAGATAGATGTCCTGAGCTGGACTCAGAGGGTTGTGGAAGGAGGGAAGAGAGATACCAGACTCCTCCGCTCCAAGCTAAAGAAAGTAGCTACTGTGGTCTTGGGGACCGAGGGGAGGTGTGTGTGTGTGTGTGTGTGTGTGTGTGTGCGTGTGTGTGTGTGTGTCTTTACAACCCGTCTCTTCCAACAGCTCTGCTCATGTTTAAGGGAAATCAAAGTTAGTGTTAGACGCTGAGAGGAGATACCAAGCAAAGCAGAAACGAACTGGCCCCAGTGCAGTTTTCTTGTTTCTCCCTCTCTCGTGGCCCTGAAGAATGGGGTACTCTGCCCCTTCCTCCCCACTCCTCTCCCCAATGCTTTTTCATAAGTAAGTTCTTTTTATAAGCAATCCATTACAATCAGTAACTTGCTGTTCTCCCCAAAGGGATCTGGAGAGTCCATCGGAGGCAAGGGAGGAAGGGGACAAAGGGAGAGAGAAAGAGGGAGAAGGAGAGAAGGAGAGAGAGAGAGAGAGAGAGAGAGAGAGAGAGAGAGAGAGAGAGAG
>NW_020954687.1:3778016-3791238 GCF_900497805.2 Vombatus ursinus
ACTTCCTCTCTATCACTGAGATGCAGGCTGCAGCAGTCTCACAACGGAACCAATGCCACCCTTGGGTAACCGGCGTTCTTAGCTGTTGTACAAAAGATGTTAGGCCAGGGTTAGAGTGACCGCTTGGATATCTCACTTTGCACTGACTGACATGTTCTTCCAAAGACCAAGATATTCACAGAGTTTGATAAACTTTTTCTTGGCACTGGATTCCAGTAAGATGCTTTTGAACTGTGTATGGGAACATATTTAGGGGAAAGGTACAGAGAATTAAAATTAAATGTAAAGTGCAACACATTCTTTATATTATACATTCATATATAATTGAGTATAAATAAATGCATTTCAGAGAATGCATGGTGTTCTGTGGAATACATTATTTACAAAATATTTAATGTAATATATAAGTAAAATAGAAAGCATAGCACATGTTGAGCTCTACAGAAATACTTGATTGACTCTATACATTCCCTCAGGAATATAGAGACACTTGTATATATATCAATTGGCTAAAGAATGTTTGCTGAGGGGCAGCTAGGTGGTGCAGTGGATAGAGCACCGGCCCTGGAGTCAGGAGGACCTGAGTTCAAATCAGACACTTAACATTCACCAGCTGTGTGACTCTGGGCTAGTCACTTAACCCCATTGCCTAAGAAAACAAAAATGCTTGCTGAGTCACAGAAAAGACTCTTAGATCTCCTGATAAATCAACTTCAGGCTTATAGTATCCTCAGAGAATCATGAAATATTGGAACTGGAAGGCACTTTAGAAGTCATCCACTCCAGAATATTCATTTTACAAATGGGGAAACTGAGATCCAGAGAGGGGAAGAAACTTGGTCTAGTTAGTGGCAGAGCTGGGATGAGAACCATGGTTTCCTGTCTCTCAGCCTATGTTCTTCAACCAGGTAGAATGAGTATACTTTGCACATATAATTTCCAATTCTAATTCTACTTTTTTCACCACCATGAACATCTCTAGAGGACACCCTTCCACATTATCCCTTTGCATAAATATCTAACCACATATGGTTACATATCTATACATTTAAATCCATATGTGAGTGTCTATAATGTCTATGGTATAAGCTTGGAGTACAAAGTCTTTGACAGTGGTCCAGTTCTCATCACCTTACCCCCAACCCCTCTCTGGATTTTGCTTCTGCTCTAAGCAACTAGGGCACACTGTCAAACTTCTGAAAGTTGCATAAATGATGTCTTTGGAACCAGACAGACCTAGGCAAGTAACTAAAGGGCCTTAATCCTTTTTTTTTTTTTTGAAAGGGAATGCTCTATGTCATTTACCCTCTGACTGCCCCCTTTCTCCTCTAAAGGTTGTCAGCTCAGACCAGCTTAGAACTTTCTATATAAAACTTCAGTTTGATGTAGCACAGTGCTGGACACATAGTAGGTACTTAATAAATGCCTACTGACTTGCTGACTTGGCTGCAAACTAGATGCCACTAGATGTCTTTGGGTAGAACTGGAACATAGTATGACTGCAATGGGAGTAGAGTGGGGGAGGAGGTGTGAGTGTTCTGAAAAGGAATGGCACCACAAAAGAGGCCCCTGGTTTTGGGGAACCAGCTGTGGAATTCTATCTCCCACCTAGGTCTGGCGCCAGGAAGTGCTAGGACAGGTTTAAGGTGTCAGAGTGTCAGTGAGAATGGGCAGTGGTTGGGGCGATGAGTGAGTACGGACGTCTGAACTAAGTCAGGATAAGCCCCAGAGGCACAGCTGGCTTGAGAAGCCTGAGACTCAACCTCTCTTCTCCCCAGATCATTTGATGGAGGAGGAAATGATAGCCCTGGATCCTGGGCCAAGGGATTCTTAGCCTTTTAGCCATTTCTAAAGTGGCTTGGAAAGTCACCTGGAGCAGTCTGTGTAAAATTCTCTATCTTTATCTCCATTTTTACCTCTTTCTCTATATGTCTCTGTGTCTCAGTGAGGGGGATACAGGGGAGGGGTGAGGGGAAGTGGTGTTTTCCATTGGCCTCAGAGAGAAAGGAAAAAGCATAAATTTTCCTCCCTCTACATCTTCTTCCATCCCACCCCTCCAACCCCTCAAACTTCTCCAAATCAGGTTAGTGACCATTTTTTCCCTCCTACTCCAGCTAGAAAAGAACTTTTAAGGCTGAGATCTCAACAAAAGAAAGCAGCACATGGGAGCAGCTCAGTGGTCCTTTTCCCTACTGCCCCAGACTTAGAGTTTGAGGGAGCAAATCATTACCATTCACTGTCATGACTCTCTGAAGGATGAGTTATGAATGAGGTGGTATCCGTGCATTGGGAGTATGGGGAGAGCTGGGAAAGCTGTCTTTAGATCCCTTGGATTCTGTTGGTCAAATATATTCATAATATGGTTGCCTGTTTACCCCAATTGAGGGCTTGTCTTTCTACTACTAGCCCTCAGCTGGAACACAATGAAAGTACTAATGGTTATTGCTCCAAGTGGCATGGCTCAGACATGGTTTAGACACAGTCCTGAGGCTATGCTCAGTCTTGGGGCCTAAAACCAGAGTTAGAGACATGGTCTAAGTGCACTCAAGCTCTCTTTGTACTCCATGCCAACGTCTCTCTAGAGTTTTTTCTCCCAGTGATTCAACAACCCTAAACGGAATAAATGACTAGAAGGGGTTCCAGATGGAAGAAACTATACACTACAGGAAGGTTTTGTCTGGTGAAAATGAGTAATGTTCTGTGGTTCTGTGTGTCTTTCAGCTTCCTTCCCCACATATTTGTGTTTTTTCCCCTCCATCCTTCCCTCTCTTCCTTCCTTCCTTCCTTCCTTCCTTCCTTCCTTCCTTCCTTCCTTCCTCTCTTTCTTTCTTTCTTTCTTTCTTTCTTTCTTTCTTTCTTTCTTTCTTTCTTTCTTTCTTTCTTTCTTTCTTTCTTTCCTTCCTTTCTTCCTTCCTTCCACAAATCTATCAAGTTCCACTATGCACGCCTCTTCTGGCTTTTCTTTTTCTTGAGGACAGCACATGCTGGTAACCATTTCCTCAATCGGTATATTTGAGGGCATTGTTAGCTCTTAAAAAATCAGAGCACTCAATGCATTCAGCCTGTTATAGTAAGGGGAAAGGGATGAAAAGAAGACTCTTTAATTTCCCTTCTTGTTACTGAAGAACTCCAACTTTGGGAAGTTCATGACAGGTGACTAAAAACTCCAGAGAGAAACAACAATCTGAAAGTCCAGAATGGTACAACATATGCAGCTAGAATGGAACACTTATCCTAGAATTAATGCTCGAAAGTCAGTGAAGAACAACCAACACGCCAGTCGGCCCAGCCTCCAAATGACTTCCTCTTAGTTCTTTGATTGTGGGGCTAACTTGCCTTAAATAACATATCTGTGACTGTTCATTTTTCACATTCAGTTAAGCCTAGATTGAACAGGGCTACATGTTTCTAAGACACAGGTACACTACAAGCTTTAATCAATGTGTCAGAATGCCATGACACCAACACTGCATCATGGAAGAAATCCTGCAAAGCTCATAAGTATTATTTTAAAAAAAATCTACTGTCTGATAATCACTCCAAATACCTGCCTCTTTTCAAACTTAGTATTTCCTAAAACAATTTTTAAAGGACAATAATATGAGTGGAGGTGACATGCCATGAATTATATTTTTCAACTACTTTAGGCTAGTACATATGACAGATGAAAAACTTCACTTATTCTGGATATGGTGAAAGAATTCTCATCTATTGAAATAATTCATTTCTTCCTCTAAAATTCATGAGATACACATGTGCTTCTATATGCTTGTTAACTTCAGGAAGTTCAGTTTTTTTTTTTTTAAAAAAACAACAACAACAAAGTGAAAAGCAATGATTTGCAATGGTGAATCAGTTGATAAGATTTCATTACATTAAAGCAGATACATCATAACAAGTGGAGTAACTTGTACTTACTGATAGGCGTTAGTCCATGCTTCACCGATTCTTGGATGCCATCAGTGTCAGAACTAGAAGACATTCTTACGTATGCTGATAGGTCGCTGTTGGACTTAAAGCGTATACCATTGAGGAAGGCAAAGGTGAAGCTTGTCAAATTTTCTGGCCTCGGGGAAGATACCACAGACTACAGTAACCTTCAGTGAAGGTTAACAACAACAACAACAACAAAAAAACCCAACACACACACACACACACACACACATACACACACACATACATACACATACAAAAAAATGTCCAAGAATTCAGAAAATAACAAGCAGGTCTTTTGCTGGACTCTGTACTTTTTTCCAACATTAGTGACCTGCTGTAAACCGTGTATCCAGTTTCACGATGGTCTCTAATCAGAGGAATTGAAACTTATGATAGGCTTGGCCCAATCACGTGACTTTGTGCAGGTTGATAAGAGGGCCCTGTTATAAAGTGACAGCAGTAGAGATAAGAACTCCTGGCAGATAAAGGCACAGAAATGATTAACTCAGAAGGGGAGAGGTGCTATTCAGCAGAGAGTGAAAAGTTGTAAAACTGTGGGGTCAGAGGATCACACTTAGTGGACGAGACTCCATCCCAACTTAAATCTAGTAACTATAAATTTAGGCTTGTGACATGGCCCCTGGATGTCATCACTTCTTTGCATAGAGTAGAGGCGACACGACTGTGGTGTCTTCTGCAAATACACTCCAGATGATAACACTGGCTGACATTAATTTCTTTAGAGATGACTGTGAATATGATTGACATTTTGAATCACTGGGAGTAAGATTTGTGAGTCTATGGTTATTTATTTATTCAGTTTTGGCTGACCAGACCTTTTTTATTGCACCTACTCATTAGACAGAGGGCTAACCCTACCTTGTTTGTAAGTTGGTCAATTGGTTAAGAGGGCAACCTATTTTTCTCCTCAATAAAGTAAAACTTTTACTTTGAGGTTAAGTATTGCTATGCTGGGAAAATCACGTATGTTGAATACCTCTTACACAATTTAAAAAATTGTTTTTCCTGGCTGGGATCATTGAACAATCAGCTTGGTGGCTTTTTACTGAGCGAAATCACTGAGAGAGTATTACTAAAAGAACCAACAGTGGTTTTTACTTCTCTATTTTCCCCAAATCTGGGTTTTAGATGTGCATTGAATAGCTATGCTGTTCCTCAAAATCATAAATCTGAATTGTCATTAAAGAAATGAATGCCTTTTCCAAAATTATGGTGTAATTAGTAGTTTCTCAGAGGTGGACAAAACTGTGGAAATGATCTTATCTAACCTTCTTATTTTGCAGATGAGGGAGGGGGCTGAGGCCTTTGGAAGTGTATTGACTCACCTAAGATCACAGAGCTAGCATTAGTAATTCACATTGATGTACATCCAGCTCCCAGCCTAGAACTTTTTCAAACGCACCAAGTTACCTCTTGGGAGGTAGCAGTAGCAGATCCCTAGTCACACAAAGCATTGTCCAGTTGGGCTATTTATACTCTTCCTTTGCTCATACTGTTCACAGGACGAAGAAGGGGTATCTTCTAACCTATAGTCATCTATTCCCATTAGCAGATACCTAGTTTGCTATTGTGACCACACTTGTTAACAAAAACTTTTCTGATAAAAAAGATCCTGGGCCTAGATAATGATGGGAAAACGGTAACTTCAGCAGCTTAAATTTCAGAGAGATCGAGTCCCCTAGAATGACTTCCAAAGAATCTTGAGCTTTGAGATATGATTTAGCCCTGCACCCTCTCCAGATGTTGGCTGATCTGGTAAGTAAGTCTCAAATTCAGATACTTTATTGTACAAAGATTGCTTCTTGTCATGGTGTCCAAGACAACCAATGACTCCTTGATATTCAGGTGAAGGATGTAGAGGCACTTTTTTGGAGCTCACAGTCTATTCCACTACTCACTGAGCTTACTTGTCTGTGAAAGTGAGGGATCCCTCTTATCCTCCTCTGAGGTACTGGCAGCTCTTGAATGGTCAGCGGACCCTACAAGGTCAAGACAAGTCAACAAGCATTTATTAAGCACTTACTATGCTCCAAGAACTGTGCTAAACACTAGGAATACAGAGAAAGTAAAAACAAAAAACCCAGAAAACCAACACATTCCCTACACTCAAAGAGTTCAGAGTCAGATTGGGGAAACCATATGAAAATAATTATGTAAAAACAAGATATATATACAGGATAAATGGAGATAATCAACAGAGGAATGACACAGGCATTAAGGGGGGTTGGGAAAGATTTCTTGTAGAAGGTGGGTCCCCATTTGTTATGGCCAATGGTTTCACACTTTGTCTTTTTATCCCATATTTCATCAGGCAGTCTGAAGAAATTTTGGGTGCTCCTTAAAGCATGCTATTACCCATCTTTATAAATGATTGTGCAGAGGCATAAAAAGCAAAAGTAGCCTGGGAAATGATCCCATGTGCCTTAAGTAAGACACGAGAACTGTTGAGTTCCTCCTCATCCCACCTTTCGAGCTACTGTCTACCAGAGGCTTTAGGCCTTCATTAGAACACATGGGACTGGATATTATCTAGTGAGATAATATTTGTAAAATGCTTTGAAAACCCGAGAGCATTATATAAATGCTTGTTGTTATTATGAATTGTTTTTCAGTTGTGTTTGTCTCTTCATGACCCCATGTGAGGTTTTCTTGGGGGCAGAGATACTGGAATGGCTTGCTATTTCCTTATCCAGATCATTTTACAGATGAGGAAACTGAGGCAAACAGGTTTAAGTAACTTGCCTAGGGTCACACAGCTAGTAAATGTCTAAGGCTGGATTTGAACTCTTGAAGATGAGTCTTTCTGGTCCCAAACCCAGTGATCTAGCCACTGCATCACTTAGTTGCCCTATATAAATATTAGTTAGCATCATTACCATCATCAAAATCATCATCATTATTGACATTACAAAATAAATATCTTTACATCATGGAGAGTGGGATTTTCTGGCATAAAGACATATGTATATATAAAAAGTACTACTTTAGGGGCAGCTAGGTGGCTTAGTGGATAGAGCTCCAGCCTTGGAGTCAGGAGGACCTGAGTTCAAATCTGGCCTCAGACATTTGACACTTACTAGCTGTGTGACCCTGGGCAAGTCATTTAACCCCGATTGACTCACCAAAAAAAGAACTACTTTAAAATGTCCTTCTCCTGAATATTATGCCCTAATTCACTATCTATGTTATAATCCCTGGTCCTGGCCATGTTGACCATAGAACCACACAGTAAATCAGAGGACTAGAAAATATATCCCAGAAATCAGGTGTCAGGAGTCATAAATGGTTGCCAGTTTTTAACTTTAGAGAATCCAGGGCACATTTTAAGTGAGCGAGACTAGAGATAGGATGACATGACCTATATCACACCTGGCTGGCTCTTAATGCACAGGAATGACAATTCTCTGCCCCTCCTCCCCCACGACCATGTCCTGCCTGCCCCCCACCCCTGGAGCCCTGGAAAACCTGTTATGTCACCACTCACCTAGTGCAGTATTTGAGTGGGCTGTTCACCTTTTTGCCTTGTTCAAGTTGTGAAGATGTCAGTCTGGGCATCCCCTAGCTGGCTATCAGATGTTTAGCTTCTTACAGTGATTTGCTTTTATCACAATAAGACCCTTCTAGACAAATAAGACCCTTTAAATCATTGGCAGGATTCTTCACACTGAAGTATGGGACAATCCTATGTGCACGTTCAGTACATATGACCTTCCACAGTTTCATTGAATGGAAGATGCTTCTGAAGCCATAAAGGTCACTGCTTAGGAAGGCCGCGCTTAGTTAGAAAATCTGACACTACCTTCCTCAATTTGTTAATGAGGACAATATAGTGTAGAACAAAGAGCCATCATGACCTCATCAAGAACAAGTTACATCAGACTGAGTTCATTTCTTTTTTTGACACGGTTACTAAATTAGCAGATGAAGTGAATGGGGTGGATATAGTTTATTTGAATTTTAGCAAAGCTTTTGATAAAGTATCTTTTACAATTTTCTTTTGGAGAAGATGGAGAGATATGGATTAGACAACAATATAGCCAGTGGATTCAGAGTTGGTTGGATAGGTGGACTCAAAGAGCAGTTGTTAATTGTTCCATGTCAGTCTACCAGGAGGTCTTCAGGGCAGTGTCCCAAGGATCAGTACTTGCCTTGTGCTACTTACCATTTTTTTCAATGACTTAGATCAAGGTATAGATGGTATGCTCATAAGATTTGCAATGTCACAAATCTGGGAGGGATAGTTACTGCATGGGAGGATAGAGGAAGGATCGAAAAAAATTTTCTTTTTAACAAACTAGAGTACCTAATAAGATGAAATTCAAGAAGGATAAATGTAAAAATTTTATACTTGGTTATAAAATATCAACTATACAAATGTAAGATGAGGGAAGAACATTAATAATATGGAGAATGTTCAAAGGATGACCAGGATGATGAAGGACCTTGAGTTCATGATGTGTGAGGACTGGATGAAAGAATTGGGCATGTTTATTGTGGAGGAAAGGCTTAAGGGGGACAAATGCCTGAAGGATTGTCATTTGGGGAGGGATTAGACTTGTTCTGTTTGTCCTAAAAAGGCAGAATTAGGGGTGGAAGTTGCCAAGTTGCCAATTGAGATTTGATGCCGGGAAGACAAATGAAAAAACTTCCAAATAATTTCTGCTGTCCAAAAGTGGAATGGGCTGCTTCAGGAGATGGTGGGTTCCCCCTCCTTGGAGGTCCTTAAGCAAACTCTAGGTAATACCTTGGGATATACTTGAGTAAGCTATAGTGGAGGTTCCTTCATGTATGTGTTAAGTTAGATAGCTATTAATGCTCCTTCTAACTCAAATTCTGTGATTCTGTAACATTAGCTTAGGAGTCAGGGAACCTAGACTATAGTCCTAACTCTTTCACCAACTTTCTTTGTGACTTTGGACAAGTCACTTAAACCCTCTGAGACTTGGGTTTCCCTTTTACAAAATGAAAGGATATGATTTCATGACCCCTCTGGCCCCTTCCAGTTCTAGAGTGCTAAGGACTTCCTCCATTATATTCATTATATGTGTATTATATATAGAGAGAGATATAGATATATATTATATATAATACATACACATATATATTAGAGAGAGAAAAAGGAGAGACAAGCACAAACACACAGAAAACATTTAAGAGGAGTGGGACAGTCAAGAAAATCAGATGTGACAAGGATGTAAATAAATGCAATATAAGGTAAGTTGTGACAAGGAGCCACGGAGACATCTAGAGATCTAGTCAGTGTGTAATAGAAAAATCTGAGACAGGAGAGAACGCTCTCATCTGGGGTGGGGATGGCACAGAAGAAGGAATCAGGAAGTCTCTGTGGAGGTGGCACTTCATGGAACCATAGAACTATAAAGTTGTTAGAGGCCAAAAAGTTAGCTTTTTTCATTTTGCAAAAGGGAAACCCAGGCTCAGAGGGTTTAAGTGGCTTGTCCAAGGTCATATTGCAAGTTAATGATGGAATTAAGACTAGAGTCTAGGTTCCTTGACTCCTTTTTAGAAATGCCTCAAGGTTACTATCTATCTATCTATCTATCTATCTATCTATCTATCTATCTACCTACCTACCTATCTATCTATGTATCTATGTATCTATGTATCTATGTATCTATCTATCTATCTGTCTGTCTATATATGTTTGCATGTATAGGTATATATGTACATGTGTATATACATATAATACACATATATGTGTGAGTCTGTATGTGAATAGCTATAGATGTATATATATATATGTATACACACATACATATATACATACATATTTGTTTATATTCCCAGCTTAATAAATACTTGTTGGCCTCCTTGATGATTGTGAACTTTGCCTTCTAGGGAAGTCCATACTTTAAGCACACATGATTTTAATTTGAATGCTAGGAGATTTATTATTAATAGCTAATATTTATATAGGCCCTTAAGATTCACAAAGCACTTTTTGGTATATTATCGTATTTGAGCATCACAAAAATCCTGTTGTTACTATCCCATTTTAGAGATTAGGAAGCTGAGACTGACAGGTTAAGTCACTTGCCAAGGATGACACAGCTAGCAAGTAACTGATGCAGACCATAATCTCCCTATTATACTTTAGGAGGTGACTTAATGAGATGCAAGGGTCAAAAAGAAAAAAAATGGGTAACCAAGATTGTGGTGATAAACCTCTGTGGCCTTAGTTAGGTCAGTCCTCATACGACAGACATGTAGTCAGTTATTTGGTAGATATTTGAAGCCCTTCCAGTTTGGTAGCATTTGCCAGAACTTATGTTTTACTGGCAGAACCCAAAGTCACCTTTATACTATGACAAAGTATTTAGGACTCTAAGTATGTTTACAAGAAACATTTAAAAATCATATAAAACTGCAAGCATGATACATTTACTACTATGTAAATGATTGTGGATAAGCCAACATAGGTTGAATTGCATCCATACTTGTAAAAACGGAAAAACTAAGAAACTTGAAGGGATGTTTAATCTTAAAGGCTGACTAAATTACAGATGGACTTTGCTTTATGAAATAGACAAAATGTGAAAAGTTGCTTTTATTTATTTGACAAACCTGATGTAATGTTAACAGGAGTCTCTATTCAAAGGAACTCAGAGGAGGATTCTTTTTTTGTAAAGCAAAAATTCATCCATCCAACATGAATTGGTCTTTTCTATAGGTTCATGTTTTTGTCTTTGATATTTTCTCTCTCTCTCTCTCTCTCTCTCTCTATCTCTGTACGTGTATATGTGTGTGTGTGTAGGGGTTATGGTAGGATGAATCCTGATTTAGATTAATAATAGGTGCTTTCTTCCCTTGAGAATCTTGTCCCTGGACCTTTATGAAAGGGTTGGAAAATGGGAAATGTAGCAAATTTTTTCTGTAGCTAGAAACTTTTCCCTGTCTCATCATGGTCAGTATCATAGTTCCATTGCTCCCTTGTTTGGAACATGTAAAAGAATTCTCAGAACATGTGGGAGAGGGATGCAAACTCTAGACATCCATGATTTGGGTTGCCAGTCTGGCTTGTCATTGCTTCTTTGAAACAAATGTCAAGATTATTTTAAAACTCACCTCCCTCCCCTTTGGATACATTGTCATCTGGGTGAAAGAAGGATCACTGGACAAACAGTGTTTTATTCATTTTCTTCAGGGCGGCATAGCTGGGACACTCAAGGACATTTGCTAACATCCTGGTAAAGACGGCTTCTCTAGATGGACAGGTTTAGGATTGAGTCATGGTATTAGCAAAACAAATATTGTGCCCCAGGCCAAAGGGCCAAGAATAAAGACAGAACAACAAAAACAGCAAACAAGCAAACAAACAAAAGGAGTTGATGTTTTCATTGTAACTGCTTGGATTCTTATAACCTAGATCCTGTCAAATGTTCAAGCAGAGCTCTAATGAGGCCAAGGTCATGGTTTTGATCCTTGTGGTGGTAAGCTTTGAATAGAAAAATCTTACATTGCCTCAGTTCCTTGGAACATCCTCTAGCCCTGAAGTTTTTCATAATGTATGCCCATTGGTTAGAAAGAAGGACCAGGTGAGGTCCATTTATTTTATAGCTATTAAAGAATAATTGAGAATCATTGAATTTTAGCATCAGGGAATTTTCTGAAATCGTAGTTTGGGAACCTAGAATTTAAAATGTATGCTGCTATTTACCTTGGTTGAATTTTAATTGCTGTTCAAGAAAGGCAGTTATTCCTAAAGAAAACACTGGAAAAGGTATTGAAATCAGAGTCAGGGAAGATCTAGTTTCAAATCCTGTTTCAGACCCTTACTGGTTGTATGATGCTGGTTACTTGATCATTACCATCTCTGAACTTCTGTGTCCTGAAGTCTATAAAATGAGAATAATAATTCATGCAGTTCTACCTCAAAGGGCTTTTGTGAGGAGTACATGGGATAATATATGCAAAGCATGCTTTGTAAATGTTGAAAGCTATTGAAATGAATGAATGAATGAATGATAAAGTATTTATTAACCACTTACTGTATATAAAGCACTGTGTTAAGTGCTGGGGTTACAAATAGAAAAATGAAGGCAGTGTCTGCTCTCAAGGAGGTCAACAGAGACTATATATAGGAGGTTTCTACTGCAAGTCAGATGGTCTAGGTTGCAGAAGCAGATGGTAATGCATCTTCTTTGCTGTCATTTCCACCGATAAAATCTTATCAATTTATGATGTTGTGCCATTTGATAGTTCCAAGGACTTCGGTAGTAAGAACTTTCTTTTTTGGGTTTCAGTAGCTGTGGTTGTCAGGAATATTCCATTTTTTATCAACCTCTAAGGGATCACCAGACCTAATGTGGTGTTTAAAGATGATGACATTGATACCCCTTTTAACTAAAAGCATGTATTTTATTGATTTCCTGGTATCCCATTTTATGCAGAATTCAATATATATAAACTTATTGACAAATAGTTTATTATCTTAAAATCAAATTACAAGTTAGTTCTTCATGTCGAGTCATATGTTTCTATAAATATATACTCAGAGAGGCAGCAGGGCTAATGCAGGGGAAGGAGACTTGGAGGTAGGAGGCCCAGGTTTTAGTCCTGGCTCTGTTCCTTATCATTTCAGGTAAGTCTTTTAAGCTCTCAAGCTTTTAAGCCTCAGTTTCTTTATCTGTAAAATGAAGTTGCTAATATTTACACTATTACCTCATAGGGTTGTTACGGGTAGTATTTTATAAATGCTATATTTATTTGAATTATTTGTCCACATTGGTTGGTTGTTATCCTTTGTTCTCAAAGAGGACCAAAATGACACCACTATGTTAGAGTCAAGTTACAGTGTGTCCGACCGTCACCAATCAGACCAATACGAGGTCGGAATGCTCTACCACAGGTTGGGTACAAATAGTCGATGGGACCATTTGGGGTGGATTCTCTAAATTTGTGCATCACGTATTTCTATTGAGCTACTTCAATTCCGCTTTGCTCCTAGATGCTTCTCCAATGAGGACATGCCATGCTGGACAGTCTTGTGCCAATGTCTCCCATGTCATGTAATCGTTCCAAAATTCTTACGAGATACTTTGAGAGTGCCCTTGTGTCACTTTTTCTGACCACCATGTGAGCACTTGCCTTGTATGAGTTCTCTGTAAAATATATACATACATATGTGTATATATGTAGTGTGTTTCTATCTATCTATCTATCTAGTCCACTATTCCTTTGACTACTACTCTGTATTTTGGCTTCTTCTTCTTCTTCTTCTTCTCCTTCTTCTTCTTCTTCTCCTTCT
>NW_020954687.1:3791421-3791517 GCF_900497805.2 Vombatus ursinus
GTGAGGCAGTTGGGGTTAAGTGACTTGTCTAGAGCTACACAGATAGTAAGTATCAAGTGATCAAGTGTCTGAAGCCAAATTTGAACTCAGGTCTTC
>NW_020954687.1:3791562-3795557 GCF_900497805.2 Vombatus ursinus
CTGACTCCAGAGCCGGTGCTCTAACCATTGTGCCACCTAGCTACCCCTTGTATTTCTGCTTCTGACATGTTCCTAGCATTCTTTATGTTTTTCCTTTACTCTGTATCACCCACATACATATTGAGAACTGGCATGGACTTCAGCTGTCATTTAGTCTAATTCCCTCATTTAACAGATAAGGAAACTGAGTCCTAAAGATATGAAATGATTTTGCGCAAATTCAAATAGGTGGTGAATAGCAGTATCAGGATTGAAACCCAGGTGCTCTGACTCTAAAATTGGCAGTTTTCCCACTATGCCATGCTGCCCCATGGACATATTAATTTTTAAAAAGTTTGTGTCCTACAATCTGAGCTGGGTGTGGTGGTGTATGTCAATAATCTCTGGGACTGGGGAGACTAAAGCTAGCAGACCTCTTGACCTTAGGAGTTCTGAGCTGCAATGGTCTGAGTCAGGTGTTCACACTAAGTTCAGCATCAATATGGTGAATCTCTAGAATTGGGGCACACCAGGATGCCTAAGGAGGAGCAAGCTGGCCCAGAAATGGAAGCTTGGTGCTAATTAGAATGGGACTGGGTCAAGAATAACCTCTATATTTCTAGCCTGGGTTAGATAGACAGACCCAATCTGTATATATGTGCAAATATATGTATATATGTATGTGTATAGGTATACATATATAAATATAACTATATTTATATATATTTTATGTATAATATACACTTTATATACAATATGATATAATAAATATAATATAATATGATATAATATATAATATGATATGATATGATATGATATAATATAATATAATATATTTGTTTATCCTTCATTTTCAAAGAGGACCAGGGTTATCATGGGTAATGTCTTAACTGGCACATGAATTGGATTTAAGTGAGGCAGAGTTGCACAGAGTTATGAGCCTCACTCTGTCTGCCAGAGTGATCAAAGTTCAGTGGCAGGACAAAAGTCAAGATGACTGGTAATGGTCCAAGAAGAACTGGATGACCTTGGCACTTTGATGTCTATTTCAGCTGCCTTTATGGCCGTTGGAACAAAGTATTCTCATCCACCCATTCTTCCTGGAAAAGTCTTCAAATGCTTGGGATAGATGTTCCCCTAACTCACTGACAGGTTTGACCTCTATCAATTATCCTCAACCTGGGTTAGCCCATCTGCTGAGACAGTTTACCAGGGTGTGACCATTGCACATGCTATAGCTTTTTAGAGCCACAAGTGAGAGGTTGGATGAATCAGGTGGATGCAATTTGCAAAAGTGGATGAGCAGCCCTGAAAAGGGCTCAGCAAGCCCTCACAACAGCGGCACTATTCCTCCTGGAACACCCCATACACCTCTATAATATAATATAAATATGAACATAACACATATACATACATAATTTATGCTCTGAAAAGTATGTGTGTATATTTATGTGCACACATGAACATATACATATATGTATATACACGAACATATACATGTATGTGTGTACAAACATGAACACATACATATGTCTGTATATTCTAGAAAGAGAGGTCCATGAAATAGCATGTAGGGGAACTAATGTGTTAATGGTATGAGGGAGGACATATGAAGAAAATATGTGGAAATGTGAAGAGGATATGTGAAGAATACATGTCCCCATCCCTTATTCCTAGTCTTTCTGTGGCTATTCCCTGCCTGGAACATGCTCCTCCTTGACTCTAGACATCCAGTGGAAAATCATTCACCTTGGGCTCCAGTTTGGGTGGTTGGAGTCTGGGCGCCCTCTGGAAGGCAGAGGTAGGAGCAGCACCTGCAAATCCCAGTATGACGTGCAGCTTGGGGTCAGGATGGAGGTTAGTGTCCTACCACTTGGATAAATCCTGTTCAAGGTAGAATATTTTCAAAATCTCATGTCCATGCCAAACCAAATGTGGTACAATGCTGGAACTGTGCCACTGAAAATGGTATCTTCTTGGATTAGGGAGAGGTTTGGTAGAGTTGAGTAACTTTTTATTCTGCTATGATTTTTTTTTTCATATGTCTGCTATTATATATTATTCAACTGCCATTGCTGTTTCATTTAGACCTTTAATCACTAATGCTAAATGTGTTATTTGCCTTTTATTAATATTTATTTTGAAATTTATTGACATTTTATCATTAAAATAATTTTTTAAAAAATTAAGTACGTGATTACAAATTGTTTGCTGCATTCTGCGGTGTGATTTTCTTAAGGCCATTTTCCTCCCCTTATGGCCTTAAGAAAATCACACCGCAGAATGCAGCAAACAATTTCTAATCACATACTTAATTTTAATGGAGCTAACTGTGCTTTAGGAATAGTAGAGAGAAATTTACTTTGCAAGCAACTTTTTAGGAGTGGATCTATTTTTTTGTCAAGTGAGGTACACTTATATGTATTTAAATACAAATGCATTTATGCATTAAATGCATATGCATTTAAATAGTCAAGCGTAATATGCTTTAGAATCATTTAATTGACTTCATGAGAAACAGAATGGGGTAGTAAATAGAGAGCTGGCCTTGAAGTCAGGATGCCCTGGATTAAAGTCCTATCTCAGGTTATACTATAAAGACCCTGGACAAGTCACTTGCCCTCAGTGCCCCCAGCAACTTGACAAGACTATATTTTGCAAACCATTGCAGATCTGATTTGACGGAGGGAATTTCTTCACTGGGAGCTTTCTACATGGATAAAAATCATAGATTCCAGTAAAAAAAATGACATCAAATAATGTTTTTTTCCCCATTGTGGATCAGCTGTAATGCTTTAATAGTTAGCTTTCTGTCATTATTTTTATGCCAGTTGACTTATTTTTAAATGATCTAAGTTCATTTGATCACAAATAAAATACAATATTGGGAAATGATGGTGGGGATGAAATGAATGTATGGTTGGGATGGTGGGATATTGTTGGATCTTCCACATTGGAATTTTGGAAGATATTTATTGTCCCCTTCTATTCACTGCTAGCTAAGTCACAAACGCTATTGCACACACTACAGAAAGCTTAATATGATTCACATACTTCCTGAAAAAGAGACCATATAATTTAATAGCATTATAAAATGATTTGCTTTTATTCCCTTCCTTTTTCTATATGGTTAATGAAACATATAACAGCACAAAGATTGAATTTCAAGCTAAGCCACCTGCTTCTGATCAGACTGCAGAAATGGTTAAAGAAAAGTGAAAAAAAAAATGGAACATTAACATCCCTAGGCTGGGTTATACACCGGAATCTTTAAAACATTTTTATTTACTGTTTGCTACCTTCTTATTCACTCTTCAATCCAATTTATTGGCATGCTGAAGAAACATTTTATTAATGAATGACTGGCCTTTAGACGCTTATCTGAGAGACTAATTTAATAGAAATGGTCACTTAGAACTTGACTTTGTGAGAAAAGAACAGATTTTTTTGAAAGAGGAAATGGAGTAACTTTCACATGTGGTACAAATAACAGGTGCTTGGAACTCAGCCTCTGCAGACACATAACAAGCAATCAAAACCAAGTCGAAGAAAGGTACACATTCAATAGAAACCATGGGTTTACAGTGTTGGGTTCTCCCAGGAAGACTCAGCCTTTCATTTGATCAATATCAGCACTTTCCATTCTAATGTTCTGTTTTCATACTGCCCACTCCCAATCCTCTAGCCTACCACACACCACTGAGTATACTTACAATCATTCACACTTACAAGAATATACTTTTATAATGACAAAATACTATCTGTTTACTGATTCCTGAAAGAATTGTAAATGTTTGACAGATGACTAATGACTCTAAGGCATCTTTGCCAAAATCTAAAAGGCATACAACGATATCCTATGAATGCACATCCCATGATACTGTTCAAGTTCAGTTAATGAGTTACAGCCACTGTAAACTTCCTGAATTCTTCCATGAGACTTGGTAGTCCAAAATACTGGTTAGAAATTACATTCACATAAAATTAGATTTTGGGTCAGCTACCTCCCCCATGAG
>NW_020954687.1:3795603-3803050 GCF_900497805.2 Vombatus ursinus
AAGAACATGGCAGAATGGATAGAGAACTGGCCCTGGGGTCAGGAAAACCAGAATTCAAGTTCCCCCTTAGACAATGATTGGCTCAGTGACCCTAAACTCAATTGTCCTCAGGCAGCTCTTTAAGTCTATGCATTTCAGATCAGGCACTAATTTGCACTGGTAGAGGGAAAGTCTAACTTCCCCCCGCCCAAAATCACATGTAAAAAGTGTTATGTATACATACAGGACATTGATAAGCAAGCCAGTTATACACATTTTGGTCTAATGATTTTTTTTCAAATCCCATGTTCTCCTGGTGGTGCCTGTGGTTGTGAATCACTCACCTCAAAAGAATCAAAATGGCAGGAGCCCCAAGGGTATTCAAAAGATATTTGATGAGCATGAATAGATTGCCACTTCTTACCTACAATCTGTTGGGTGTATGTGTGAAACAGTGAAAAAGACCATCAAGGCCCAGACTGGAGAAGAAAGTGGGCTGGTTGGGTAGCTAGAGGAATGGGTGACAGTCGGATAACCTGGGTATTGCACCTGCATCTGATGAATTATTAGCAACACGAAGTGGTAGAACACATGTTGAACTTGGCGTCTGGACAGACCTGGGGCAGGCCCCATCTTCAACCTGTATGATCCTAAGTAAGTCACTTAATCTCCAAAGCCAAAATGAAACAACAACAAAAACAATCTTAAATCTTGAACCAAACTGTAACCCTACTTCACAGAAATGTTATAAAGAGGGACAGGAACTGAATCCATGATTTTACGGGAACTCCCAGGTAAGGAAACTCTCTACCAATGCTGTTTAACAACTTAAAATTAAGTGACTTGCCTAGGGTTGTACAGTCAGGATACATCAGAGGCTATACTTGAACTTTGTTTTTACTGGCTTTGGGGACAACTCTCTCTCCACTACCCGACACTGCATTACAGTCATCCTATACATTCTCCTCATCCCCCTCCCATTGGAACCTTGGACTTTGCCCTTGGGAAAGGTGAGCTTTTGCCTTATTTTCCAGAAACTAAGCCTTTATCTCACTTCCCAGAAATTTCACACCAGACAGCTTAGCCAGAGTAGTGAATGTCCTCCCTGACCCCCAACTTCTCCCTCCCCTATTTCTAGCTCTCCTTTGTGTGTTCTCTTCCCCTAATAGAATGTAAGCTTTCTGAGGGCAATCTTGCTTGTTTGTATGTGTATCCCTGGTACATAGCATACTGCCTGGTGCATTGTAAACACAAAATAAATGCTTTATCACTCATTCATTCAGGTTGGAAAGGGAGTACTTTGTGAGTCTTAAAGCCTTATACTAGGAAAACGGCAATCCTAATCAAAGTACCAGGGGAAAGACTTCTAGGTAGATTCACAATATTAATAATAGCGATATATAGCATTTTTAAGGTTTGTAAAGCATTTCACACATGTTAACTCAATTTATTCTCACAACAATCCTGGAAAGTAAGTTTCATTATTATCCCCATTTTACAGATAAGGAAACTGAGGCAGGCAGAGAGATTAAAGTGACTTGCCTAGGGTCATAGAGTCAGTTAAGTATATGAGGCTTGTTTGAACTCAGGTCTTCCTGACTCCAAGTCTTTTTCTATACTGGAAAGATATGAATTAGAATTGCCTTGGATTTAGAAGATAGGAATTGATTTCTGTCTGCATTCAGGAGAGAGGATTCACACCACTGAAATAATGAACCATAATGAAGTATGTGTATTAGAAGGACTATTTAAAAATGTGAGATTAGAGTGATAAGGATCTCATTTCATTAGGGGGTATAAGGTTTATAAACAAGGTTTATAAATACTGAACCAGTTCATGCCAGGTCATAGTTTGATGGCCTAGTTTGATCAATTTCTTAAGTAGTAGAGGAAATTATCTATCAGTGGTCACCCATCTCCCCTCCTTCAAATTTTGGTCTCTTCTTCTGTTAATCAAGGGGGTTGGATTGCATGATCTCTAAGCTCACTAACACCTCAGGAACTAGGGGATCTTATATCAAAGTGTCAAACTCGAGATCTAGGGCAGTAGTGCCTGAGCCACATTAAAAAGTAATGGGAAAATGTTTATTAAAATAAATATAAATATAATATAACATAAATAATGCTAATTTGTAGTTTTCTAAATCAAGATGTGGCCTGGAGGGATCTGTTCCTAATGGAGTTTGATACCACAGTCTCATATAACCCAGTATCAGACTCGAACAAAAATTGCATTCTTATTTTTCACCTGTTGAATTTTTTTTCTCTAATGTCAACCAGAGATGGTGGCAAAGCAGGTTTTGAAGAGAATTGGCAAAGTAAAGATTTCTACTCGTTCTTCTTAATAATTGTGAGAAATATAGCATCTGGCAGGAAGATAAGTGACTTTTACATGGCACAATTATAGTCAGGTAAATATTACTCACTTTTATGGCACTAATTATTAAACAGATTCTTAGTCTGCCAATCAGCAATTGAAATGTTTAAGACTCTCTTCATATGTATGCTTGGGCTGACCTCTCCTCATTTGCCAGAAAATATAATCTGTGGCCCTCGTGGCAGGTACATTTCCCTTAGAACAAAAGCAAGGGAATACAAACCATTTTGCACCCCCCCCCCCCCCCCGAAGCCTTTTAGATCAATGAGACAACATCTGCCTAAAACTCTGAGACAGCTGATAAACCCGATAAACCAGCCACATGTTTGTGAATGAACTATTTAAAAAAATCAGAGTGCACAGTGTCAGAAGCATTTTCCTACGAGTCATGCAGTCATTAATTGTTATGCTCAGAATTGTGGGATGGAATTCAGAAGTCACAAATTTTCAAGGTCAGGTTCTCATGAAACTGAATGCTACAAACACTACCAGCTTCCCACCTTATCTTCTGGTAGACCATCAGGAATTGCGTACACTTGCAGAGGGGCATGAGAAGTGGAGGGGCCACTGAACTGGAGTCAGACATATATGAACTATGTGACCCTGGGCAAGTCAGTTAATGCTCTAGAGACTTTGATTCTTCATCTGTAAAATAAAGGCAATAATATTTTTAGCACTTATCTTACAGGACTCTTTTGAGAATCAGAGATGTTGCATATAAAGTACAGTCTGAAAATGTTAAAATTTTATATAGATTTTTAGTTATTAGAAAACTTTTAACTCTCTATCTGGGGTATTTGTGGGAAATTGCATAAAACTTAATGTAGAGATAACATCATGCTTAATAACATGAATGCCACATTTCAGCTCTTTCCATAGTGTTTAAAGTTCTAGCCCCTCCCAACAATTTTCCAGTACACTGATCTGTGATTTATCTAAATATCAATCCACACAAAATCACAGAACATAGAATCATAGAATTCTGGGGATGGAATGCTTGAGAGAACATTTAGTCTAAGCCTCTGATTTTACAGAGGAAACTGGAGTGAAAAGTTTTGAACAAAGTCATATAGCTGGTTAGATACTAGAACCTAGTTCTCTCAATCTGCAGTCCAATTCAATTATGTATTTTATTTGAATTTCAAAACATCATACGGAGCAGGGGTCCATAGATTTCACCAGGTTGCCAAAAGGGGCCCATGATGCAAAATAGGTTAAGAATTGTTGGTATAAAAAGATGAGGATTAAATAATTAATACTATTTTAAAAAACCCCATAGGTTTCAAGGAAACCAAATAGAGCTGAGAACACCAACTGGAAAAGAAGTCCATTAAAAGGAAGACTTAAGCTTTGAGATTGAGGGCACCCCAGCATTCTGACTGTAATTCTAGGGAAATGTCACAGGGCGGGCTATCCTGATAGTGGAATTGCATCAGAAGGTTTTGATAACCATACATGTTCCTTTGCCCTGATTCTGTAGTTCTTAGTCCTGAATTCTGAATCAGACCCACTATTTTTAGAGGCTTATCACAACCTTGCAGCCCTTGGACAACTTCCCACTCCTGATAACATCCAGGCTCAGCTTCTTGCAGGGACTTAATTGATCTCAGAGAGAATTGATGAGTAGAATTTTCTTATTTTTCAGCTAGGTTAATAATGTGCCTTACCTTCTGAATGTGCTTTACCTCCTGTCTCTCAGTTTAATTCCAGAAGAAAGTAACTGCTGATGGCTAGTATTTGTCCCCACCTCATTATCATGTGCAGAATTCAGCATATCATAATAGAAGCCTAATAATCTCCTTTTTCTAGTAATGCCTATGGCAAATATTAGACTTCAGTAATGAGGGAGGGGTGTCTGATAGGTCACCTGACTTCTCATGAGTTTGAGAACTGTGATATCAAAATAAAAAAGTGAACTATATTTCCAAATATGTAGCAAATGCAATCCAAGAATATCTCTCAAATTTGACTCTTTATGGGAAGACAAATTCCATAGTTTGTGAAATAGTAGATGACAACAGCAAAAACAAAGGATTTGGGAATATGAAAAAAAGTTTAAATCAATGTTAAGAAGTTTTTCAAATTACAAAGTAAAAGAACAAACAATTATCTTTGTCTTTTTTTTAGGGGTTAAGGGGGTTCCTGCTCTTATATGTTGATGATTTCTATCTCCCAGATACTCTCTTCCCATCAAGTCCCATGTTTGCACTTTTCTTCTCTCCTTTTCAACAGCTATTAATTGCACTGTAGTAGGCACAATAGGATTTGCAAAATTCAAGTGGATGCTAGAAAGCCTATAATCTAAGACAGAGGCCAGACATGGAGCTGATACTACGTGAAAATCACACACACATACAAATATAAAACATGTGTAATACATATACATAAGTACAAAATCCTAGTGTCAGGCCCTATCCCTATCCCTTAGAGTCATCCCCCTAGAAAGGAAGATCTGAGTTCTGTCCTATTCCTGACATACTGGCTGGTAGTGACTTGAGCAGGTCTAAGACTATAAGATGCAGAATAATAATTCCCTTCATCTACATTGGTAAGAGTTTATCACAAGCTCCAACAGAAATAAAATCTCAGGTGTAGTAAAATAGACAAAATCCTTTCTCTTTCTTTCAGTAAGTGAGTATACACATGTGTATACCTAAATACAAAAGTTCCTATATTTCTAAAACTGAACAACCATAGAGGTACATTCATAAACTTCCATGCTCTTGTGCTATGGATTTGAGAGGACTTGAGTTTGAATCCTATCTCTGATACTCTCTGGGTGAACCTCAGTGTCCTCATCTATAGAATGAGGGGGTTGGACTAGAAGATCTCTGAGGCCCCTCGCACCTCTTGAAACTTTGATTTCATTAGAATGTAAGTTCCCTGTGGGCGGGGCTAATTTTCACTTTCTATTTGCTTCTCCAGGGCTTAGCAAAGCACCTAGAACACAATCAGGGTTTGTTTATTCATTGATTATTGCAGAATTCTCTGATCAGCTAGAAAATTTCATAGAATTAAAGAATTTAAGAGTTGGAGGTGACAGTCACTTTAGTCCAATTCTTTTCTTCATCTTATATTTACTTATTTATGTATCTGTTGTTTCCCAAATAGGACTTCAACTCCTTGGGGGCTGGAATTGTTTTGTTTTTGTCTTTGTATTACCAGCGTCTAGTATAGTGGCTGTCACACAGTTGGCACTTAATAAGCGTTTGTGTATTGATTGATCTCGCCAAAGTTATCTGGTCTGAGCCCCTATGCCTAGGGGCAGTTAAGCATTGGTCAATAGAGCCTTAGGTCTGGAATCAGGAAGACTTGACTTCAAATCCAGCCTCGAACACTTTATAGCTATATGACCCTGGGCAAAGCCACTTTACCTGTCTGCCTCAGTTTCCTCAACAGTAAAATGGGGATAATAATAGCACCAGTCTCATAAGTTGTGAGGATCAAATGAGACAGTATTTGCAAAGTGTTTATCACAGTACCAAGTACATAATAGGCATTTAATAAATGCTTATTACTCTTACTCCTCTTACATGTCTAAAGGGAGATGTGAGAAAAAAATCTATAAATTGCTAGCACCCATTCCCTTTCTTTCATTCCCCATAGAAATAAGAAAGTGAACAAGTAGGCAGATACATAATACTTAACACTTAAATACTTAATTTAATACTTAATACTTTTATTTAATACTTAAATAAAATTGAGGATGAAATTTGCCCAAAGTCAGTTGCTGTTCCCTAGGTCCTGATAGATAGCAAATATCCTAACATATCCATTCCCAGTTGCATCTTGGTGGTTATTTGAGCGTGTGCGTTCTTCTGGATTTTTTTTTTTTTGGTGAGGCAGTTGGGGTTAAGTGAAGTGCCAGAGCTAGTGAGTATTATGTGTCTGAGGCTGGACTTGAACTCAGGTCCTCTTGACTCCAGGGCCAGTGCTCTATCCACTGTGCCACCCACCTACCCGCCCCTTGGATTTTCCACATAAGTGATAATCTTGGAGATGTTTTCTTCACTGATCAATCCTCTTTGTTAAATCAGCTATGTCTTCTTTACAGTAGAGTCAGAAGCACGGGTCAGATATAGGCTTGATACAGATATCAAAGTTGTTTATGATGGTGGTATTTGCACACTAAGAATAAGTGTTGAAAAATAGAAGTGTGTGAACTTGACTTTGTTGCAATAAGTGTGCTCCTGCAAAGTTGGGTGTAAATCAGATTTGACATTTTAAACTCTGGTCAGAAGGGAACCTGTGATCAGTCCTTTGGTAAGGGTTTAAAGGTTAACCCTAACCCTAACCCTTTGTAATGCAGGTATCCAACCCTTAATCGAACTGTTCGTGAAATGTACAAATTTTGATATGAAAGAGTTGCATACCTAAGATTGGGCTAGGTATGTAGGGGATACAAAGATAAAAGATCATGGAATGTTAGAACTGGAAACTTTCTAGATTACTTAGTTCAAGTCTCTCTTTTTACAGAACTGGAAACTTAGGCGCACAGATTTGTTAAGGATTACATAGCTAGTCAGGGTTAAATTCTAGGACTAGAATCCGGTTCTTGTGACTCCCAGCTAGTTTAGTTGTGAACCAACCCTTGCCCTAGGAGAGTTTTCAGTCTAGGTGAGAAGTGATTATTTTGCTTGATGTTTTAAAGTCAAACAATAAAAGCTTTAAGTAATGGTTCCAGGCAACAATGAAAGAGATAGGATATTATCTAAAAACAGTATATGACTAAATGCCTAAATGGATTGTGTGACAATCATGACTATAGGATTTCAGAAGAAGGAGAGATTACTGACTGAACACTGCTGTGTTCCGAGAAGGTTTCACAGGGAGAGGCGTGGTTTGGGCTGGCTCTTGAAAGATGAACAGCACTGGAATAAGCAAAGAGAAGAGAGTGGGGCGGGAAGGACATTTCATAGAAGGGAGTTTGGCCAAGGAAAAGATGGAAGCTTGTCTATAAGCTTCTGGCTAAGTTAATGAATGAAATTTGGAAAGCACAAGTCATGTTTTGGGAATGGTGCATCACCAGAAGTTCCTTGTATCCTAATTAGATATTCTCTCTCTCTCTCTCTCTCTCTCTCTCTCTCTCTC
>NW_020954687.1:3803079-3805708 GCF_900497805.2 Vombatus ursinus
CTTTCTATCTGTCTATCTATATTGTGTATGAGGAATAACATGGAGGCCAGTGTTATTGGATACTTGGTGTTTTATGAGGTAGGAAGGTGTAAGGTGTAAGTAAGTGGGAAGTAAGGTGTAAGAAGACTGGAAATATAGGGAAGACTCAGTTAATGAAAGGCTTTAAAAGTCAAACAGAAGATTTTACACTTGATCACAGCTATAATTGTGATTCTTTGTCAATCAAGACATCACAATCATGTTCTGTCATAACTGACTTTCTTGGGCAATTGAGTCTTCTCAGCAATGGCACTTTTTTTTCCCCATAAGATACCATCCTGGGTCCTTTTCTTGTTGTTTTATTCCTGGTTGCTAGGTCTGGAGCCACAGGGGAAAAGTAGTATGTATGGCAGGGGTGAGAGTATGACCTTATTTATGTATCTGGTACTTTCTTCTCAACTGGATATCCTAGTAGCCCAGTAGCCCAACCTTGATGAGTAAGTAGAATGATGAGGAAGCAAGGAAGGTAGTATGACACAGTGTAATGTAGAGTGTGAACCCTCCAACTATCACTTTGCATCCATGGTAGTTATGCCTTTCCACTGGTCATTTGCTCCTAGCAAACTAATTTTGTTTTTAAAAATATTAAAAACTTAGTCCTGAACATCAAGACAACTAATTAAGCTTGTGTGGTAACTATTTTCACTTAAATTAATTAATTTAAACACATAAAATACCATAATTTTTAGTCACTCCATCTAAATCCCCCTCATGACTCTGTCCTTTTATTTTGCTTCTGTGGTATTGTAGTTAATACAACACTTTTTTAAATATGCATTTTAAAAAATTCTCTGTTCCTAACATTTTCTCTAGATTTTGACAAAGCTATTTTCTAGTAGTTTCCTAGGTATTTAGGGAACAGATGATATGAGATGGATTTGACAGAGTTAGGATTATGAATGCCCATTTCCTGGACTTATCTTTTCAATATATCTAATAATACATATCCTGGCAAGGATCGTACAGAGATGTGATGGGTAACTAGCTGTGGGGAATGCTGGTGGGCTATCTAATGCTGTCTCAGTTAAGTGTTTATTACCTTTTTTTGTTCTTACTGTGTGCTGTTTGAGATCTCCTATTTTATAGTATAGTTCTGGTTAGGCACACTCAATTCTTTCTCATTTTGATTAAGCAATAATATTATTGACACAAAAAGGATGAGTACTTAGCTGCCTTTTTGCTTGATTTTTGAGTTTACCTGTCTTTGCATACCACCTCTATCTTTGCGAGTGGAAAATTCCTTGACTTTGAATCAAGAGCTAGACATCTATTGAAATATTCATTGCAATTGACCACCACTGAGCACTTAGCTCACTTAAACCTACATGTTGTTTAACTGGGAGTGGAGGGGAGTGGGAAGCACATTTTCATTTTTCCCATAAAGTCCCAGAAAAGACTGTCCACTGCAAAGAAGTGTGGCGAGGTCTGTGGGAGCTTAGAAAGAAAAGCTAGGAGGGAAAGAGCTTTAGGAGATTCCGGCATATGTGCAAAGTCATAGGGGATTATAAGAAGATCTTTTCTGGAAGAATCGAGTCCTAAGCAATTTGGCAACAAGCTAGATGCTCCTGGTTTTATCTTATTTGACTTCAAGAACAACAATGTCAAACGTGAGGCCAATTTGGGGGATCCACGGTACTTTGTACTAAACCTTAAGCCTCGGTTGGCCTACTGTCATTGTTCTGAGAATTGTTTGTGGAGAATTTTGAATTACTCCAATGATCTGACTCAGTCCTAAAGTCACTAAAAGGTACAAAAGCCCCATTGTGTTGATAACTTTTTGAGGGATTGTGAGAGAAACCTTATGATTACGTGAAGAGTTTTCTAAATGATTGATTAATAGTGTTCAAATTGTATCCCAAAGTCCCTTGAAGCCTAAAAATAGCCTAAAAATATTGCCACACTGCCTGAGAGCCAAAAGGGCTTATACTTGACTTTCCAACAAATATATATATATATAAACTGAAATATATGAGGTCTGAACCTCATATGGATATGGAAGATATGGAAGAGGACTGAGAAATAGACTGATAATTTAGAGGTTGTGAGTTTGAATTCTACCTTTGCTTCTGACCATAGAAGCCTCAACTTTTCTTTAACATTTAAAAAAAAAATCCTGGTAACAGTTCTCAATTTGTGAGCTGAATAATGAATGCAAAAATGATTCCAAAATGCTTTCTTACAAACATGCTAAATGTTTCCTATTACCAAAGCAAAAGTTACACTTTGCAACTCCCATGATATTTTTCCTCAGGTTATTTTTCTAATCAACATTTAGTAATTAACTTCTAATGATTAGATCTGTAATCTAAATAAATATTCTTTATTTCCTTGAAAAATTTCAAACTGAGTTACAGGCAGACCTGAGTATAACTTGAGCCTCAGTTTCCCAGTTATTATTTTTAAGAGTCATATGAAAGTTTATCTCATTTGTTTGTAAACAGAATGAAAAAAGGCAATGACTTATCAATCTTACACATAAATTCTTTACCACAAACTGTTCTTTCAATAGCTAATAAGTCAGCTTGCCCTTTTTTCTTCTTTTCCCTCTATGAACAAGTGGAACAAATTTTCATCTGACTATTAAAAATAG
>NW_020954687.1:3805917-3806070 GCF_900497805.2 Vombatus ursinus
CTGTACACTCACATACATGCACATTTATATTTATATTATATATGCATATATATATGTATTGTGTATACATGTTTTTTCTCTCCCTCCTCTCTCTCTCTCTCTTCCCTACCTCCCTCTTTTCCTTCTCTCCCTCCCCCTTCTCTGTCTCTCCCT
>NW_020954687.1:3806154-3820604 GCF_900497805.2 Vombatus ursinus
CCATCTCTGTCCCCTTTTATGGTTTAGTATAGGAGTTTTAACCCTTGGATTCAAGAAGTTTGTGGATAAATTTCAGGGAAATTGTGGATTTTGGATGGAAAAACTGCAACTTTATTTCTATATAACTGGTTTCCTTTGTAATTTTGTGTATTTTATTTTATGCATTTGAAAATACTATTCTGAGAACGGGTTTAGAGGTTCACCAGACTGCCCATGGGGTCCAAGACTCAAAAACTGAAGAGATCCTGAATTATTCCATGCCTTTGAATGCCAGCTTTTTTGTGTGGATCTTTAGTAAATCCTCTTTCACCTAATTCACCTCTTTACATCTTAGTTTTCTCATCTGTAAAATGAGCAAATTAGACTTCATGACCTCTAAAGCTGTCCGCCAGCTCTATATCTCTGAACCTATGAGCCTGTTAAATGAACCTTTAGTGTGAAAACTCCTTTCGTAGATACAGATTGGTGACTCTGAGCACTTAGAATCTGAGAGTTGCTTAGGGGTCTCTGAGAGGTAAATAACTTGCCCAAGGTCACATAGCTAATATGTGAACTCAGGTCTTTTGAAACATAGAAGGTGCTAAATAAATGCTCTTGAATGAAGGAACCAAAATGCCAACCCTCTGTCTACCTTTCTATGCTATGCTTTAAGTTGCTAGGTAAGCACACATTGCAATATTTTATTTTTATCCCTTGGGAAGTTAGAATTTTTAAAAAATCTTTATTTTCCCTTTTTCATTTTGGTTTTCTGAGGAAAGAGATTTTTTCATTACTGAACAATCAGGATTAATTGTGGTGCCAGTTTAAGTAATTTATACATGTTTTTCAGGTAAATTCAACATGTCTCTTAAGTTGAGGAATCTTCTTCTTACCTTGCCAAACTTTAAACACTTCTGTTCCAATTAGCTACACTCCAGCCCTCCCTTCCCCCACATTGTGAGGAAAGGACAAATATTATTACCTGAACTTAATGAGATGGAAGAGCCCAGGCATGAATGGTTAAGTTGCCAGAGTTATAGTAACAAATCAACAGTGGAGCTGAGATTGAACATCTCATAAACCCAAAAGAAAATTGTTTTGCTCAACCACCCTTCTGGTCCTTAGATGGGCTTTGTGGATGTGTGTGGGGTGGCCTTCCCAGGAAAGCATGCCTCACTTCATAGAAAACATAGTGGTCTGAAATTGATTTGGCTGCCTTTGTACACTCCAAATTGACATCATGCTCTTTCTTTGTTGTGCTCTCTCTTTTCTAAAGGAAGTAGTTTTTGATGTATGAAATTCAGCAGTAGACTTTTTCCTTATGTTTTCTTTCTTTTTTGATTATTTTTCTTTTTTCTTTTCAACTAGCAAGCATTTAAAAATTAATCTGTTCCTTCCACTTTACCTTTTTTTTGGCCTTTTTGTCTTTTTCCTCTGCCAAAAAAAGTAACAACAAACAAATTTACATCTGCCTATTAAATTGTTCAATTAATTGTTAATTAATTGTTCAATTGTTTAAAAAAGTCCCAAATATAAAGCCCTCAATACATAACTGCATAACCTGGCAAACCAAATTCTCACATTAGCCATGTTTGAAAATATCTCTTTCTGTATTCTGTTCATCACCCCTTGGTCAGCAGGTGAGTTGTATGTTTCATAGTATTTCAAATTTGTAGTCTATCATTGCATTGATCAGGGCTCTAAAATCTTTTAAGGTTTTTTTTTTCTATAATGTTCTTATCATTTTAGAAATAATTTTCCTAGTTCTGTTCACTTCACTTTGCATCAGTTCAAAGAGGTCTATCCAGTCTCCTCTGAAGTTATCCACTTCATCATTTCTTACAGTACAATTTCATTGCATTCATATATCACAATTTATTTAGCCTTTCTCCAGTTGGAGGATGCTCCTTTAGTTTCCAATTCTTGGTTAACATGAAAAGAGTTACTATAAATATTTTTATATGTAGAGATCCATTTCCTGTTTCTTTGAGGGCATAGTCTTAGTAGTGGTATAGTTTGATAACTTATTGGGAATAGTTCCGTATTGTTTTTCAGAATGGCTGGACCAATTCGCAGATCCACCAACAATGTAGTAGTATACCTATTTTCCTACAGTTCCTCCAACATTTGTTATTTTCCTCTTTTGTAATTTTTGCCATTCTGATAGAAGTGAGGTAGAACTTCAAATTAAAATGCATTGATTTGCATTTTTCTAATTAATAATGATCTGGAGCAATTCCCCCCATGATTATTGATAGCTTAGATTTCTTTCTTTGAAAACTACCTGTTCATATCTTTTGATCTTTTATCTGTTGAGAAATAGCTCTTAATCTTACATATTTGAATCAGTTTTGGATATGTAATTATCGTCAGCAGGGGTGTATGTGGTAGCAAAGATTTCTTCCCCATTACCTGTTTCTCTTTTAATTTTTACTGTTAGATTTTTTTTGTGTGCAAAAACTCAAATTTCATATAACCAAAAATTTCCATTTAATATTGAGTAATCTTTTTTTTAAATCATTTGTTTAGTCATGAGCTTTTTACCATGACTCTTTCTTAAAGATATGACACTCATTTTTCCCCTTGGTTCTTTAATTTGTTTATGATGCAACCTTTTATATTGAGGTCATATATCTATTTGGAGTTTATCTTGGTGTATGGTGTGAAACATTGATTTAATCTACATTTCTTTCAGGTTGTGGTCCAGTTTTCCCAGCAATCTTAGTCAAATAATTCTTCACCCAGCAATTGGCCTCTTTTGGTTTTATGCTGCTTTGTTTCCTTCTGTATATTGTCTACCTAATCTGTTCTACTGACTGACCTCTCTTTTCTGGACCACTGGCAAATTATTTTAATGAGTTTAAATGCAATTTGAGATCTGGTATTGATAGAATCCCTTCCTTCCTACTTTACTCCCCCAACTTTTACCCTTCAAATTTTTGACCTTTTGTTACTTCATATGAATTTCATTATTATTTTTTCTAGGTTTATAGATATTCTTTTGGGAATTTGGTATATCACTCAACAAGTAAATTAATTTAGGTCAACAAGCAAATTAATTTAGGTAGCATTTTATGTTGGCTTGAACCATACACAAGCAATTAATGTTTCTCCAATTGTTTTGGTCTCTTTATTTCTGCAAAGAGGGTTTTATACTTAGATTAATATAGACCCTGAAGAAGTTTTGGTAAGTAGACTCTGAAACACTTCATGCCTTTGGCAATTGTTTTGTAGAGAATTTCTCATTCTAGCTCTTTCTGTTGGGTTTTGTTGATTATATATAGGAATGCTATGTGGATTTGTCTTATATCCTGTAATTTTTTTTGTTATTATTTCAAATAATTTTTAGCTTACTTTTTAGGATCCTCTAAATACACCTTTACATCATATGCAAAAAAGCAATAATTTTACTTTCTTGCAGCTTCTGTTTATTACCTCAATATCTTTTTCTTATCCTATTACTACGGTTACCATTTTTAATACAATGTGAAATAGTAGTGGTGATGATGGATATCTTTGAATTACTCCTGATCTTATTAGAATGGCCTTAAACTTTTCACAATTAACAAGTTTGCTTTTAGATTTAGATAAATACTATTTATTATATTAGGGAAATGCCCATTTATTACTATGCTTTTTAGAGTTTTGAAGAGAAAATAGTGTATAATTTATCTCTTTTCAATATCTATTGATACAATCATGTGGTTTTATTATTTAAACATGGTTTATCATATTTATAGTCTTACTTATGTTGAACTAACTTTGTATTCTTGCTACAAATCCAACTTGGTCATAGTGTAAAATATTTTGACTAGTTGTCATTAATATTTTATGTTATAAGAGATGTTCTGTGTTAAAAAATAAAGAACCTGGAGTGATCAGGTACCAAGGTCCAAATTCTGTCCCTGCCACTTCCTAGCTGTGTGACAATGGGCAAGTTACATAGTGTTTTAGAGTCTGTCTCTTTAACTATAAAATGGGGATTGAAATAGGTGTCCCACGGGCTTTTGTTGTGAGAACTAAATGAAATGATATTTATGTACATTGTAAAACTTAAAGGTACAATAAAGGTCAGATACTATATTTAAATATTTTATTTAAAATTCTTGCATCAATATTCATTAGAGATAGTGATCTGTAGTTTTCTTTCTTTGTTTTGTCTCTTCCTGGTTCCCTATATCTTCTAAAGGGTAAAAATGAACTTTTTTTTTTTTTTTTTTGCCAAAGCTACTACATTTAAAAGCCAACTTCTGCAATAGTCGTAGATTCAACAATTCAACTCATTTCATACAAGGAACTATAGATAACTGTAAGTTTTCAGGAAAGGCAGTGTTATAGCTCTCAACCCCAAAATCATTTTAAGAGACCATATTAGCAAGTCATTGCATTTGATTGTGTTATTAATAAGGGTTTTCTTCTTTCATTAATTCCATTACTAAAAGAAACCACAGACCAGAGAAAGTCAATCGGCACAGAACATCATTAACATCAGCTTTGGAAGGTACTTTTAACATCATCTAGTCTAACTACTTTTTATTTCCTTTTGTATCTGCTTCTGGACTTGAGATCACCATGGCCACTACAGGCAGGTCAGTCCTAAGGTCTATTTCTCCGAGTACTAGAGGATTTTGGTATCTTTCTCCCTTAAAGGGAAAACTCTGATTATTAGTACATTATTCAATTTTCCATGTTACAAATTGTCCCAGCATTTTTATTTTAATTTCATTAAATGGAGAGACATAAATCTAGACATTTTGAAGCTCCAGTTAGGGGGAATAAATGGACATCTTGGGAAAGACGAAAATATCTGTTACGCTCATGTCTTTTAGTGCTTTTTCCAGATCTAAAGTCACTTTGATAGTTCAGGAACACAAAGAATTATGTATAATGCTCATGTTTGGCATATTTAGAGGTATGAAGGCCTGGAAAAGTTTGGGCAGAAAACAATCCATCTCTCTCTACCACCTCACATTTCAAGCTCTAGTTATGTGATATCTCAATATTTTCCAGATCATTTATATTATGTAGCTATTTTTTTTGTGTGTGTGGGGGGAACATTTTAATTGGGAAAATAGCATAGAATTACTGAAACCCTTAACACTTATGGGAAATTATTATTAATTTAATTATGTCCTCTTTTCATTAAAAAGTAAACAAAAACTAAAATGCAACAATATAATAGAGGAAGATAAGTGATGTTGAGTCCCTTCCAACTCTATAACTACACTCCTATAATTCTATGACCCTTAGAGACCAGTGAGCCACAGGTCAAATTGGATTACAATAACAATGTCCTTGTAGAAAAATTTAAAAGAGTTCCTAGACAATGGCTTCCTTATTTCAAGCAGCATATTGATAGAATGGAATGGAAAAGCATTTACTAAGCACTGACTATGTGCCAAGCACTGGGAATACAAACAGAAAAGGGAGATAATGCCTGCTTTCAAAGAACTCACATTCTAACTGGGGGAGATGACATAGGTAGATGAATTCAGCCATGGGGTGGTTGGAAAGGCCCAGTGGTCCTTACGGTACAGTGGCAAGGCAGGCAAAAAGGCCCAGGGACCCAGAGAGTTCATTGCTGAGAAGGGAGGATCACAATGGGATCTGGAAGGGCAGGATTCAGGGTGGGGCTATTGAGGAAGGTTCCAAGGTCTTGGGATCTCCATGCAGTGCCACGTGGTGGTCACTTGACTGGGGTCACGTGGATTAAGTGTAAAAAGTCAGTCAAATCAGTTTCAGGCTGCAGTGTCTTCCCTGGGTAGCCTTTTATTATTTTCCCATGATAGAATATTATTTAGTTGTTTCAGTTTTGTCTGACTCTTCATGATACCATTTGGGGTTTTCTTGGCAAAGATACTGGAGTGGTTTACCATTTACCTCTCCAGCTCATTTTTAAAATGAGGAAAGGGAAGCAAACAGGGTCAAGTGACTTGCCCAGGGTCATATAGCTAATGTCTGAGGTTGGATTTGAATTTACCCCTTCCTGATTCTCCGCCTGGTGCTCTATAATCCCAAAGATAATTTAACTAGAGAGGCAGCATGGCTTAGTATAAAACATTAGATCTGGAGTCCTGGGGCAGAGGTTCAAATCCTTACTCTACCACTTCTGTGTGACCTCGAGAAAGCCCCCTCAGCTCTCGTGGCCTCAGCTTCCTTATGTGTAAAACGAAGATGTTGGTCAAGATAATGTCTAAGGCCCATCCTATTCTAAATCCATAATCCCATGACTCTTGAAACCTGATTTGACCTACATTTCTGGTATACTAGATTTTATTGCACAAGTATTTGTTAAGTGCTTATCATTTCCAGAGCACTATGCTAAGCACTGTGGGATCTATCAAAGAACTACACATCCCTCTCCCCACCCTTAAGGAGTTTACAATAACTAAAGAGGGTTTTAAAAAAAATGAACGAGTTGTCATTGACTTGGCTATCTCCTCTAACCTTGCAGACTTCAACCTCTTCATATCTTCTCATGCTCCATGATTCTTGTCCCGGTCCTCCATTAAGTCTTCACAAAGGAACTGCCCAAAGTACTGGCAGCATTTCTTCTAGTCTGTAAATACACATACATCAGAGACAGGGGCTGTATTGGAGAGAAAGCAGGTGTTGGAGCTGGGCAGACCTGAGGTGAAGAACTGGGTTGAAATTCCACCTCTGACATATACTGTCTGGAAAGTGACTTAAACTGTCAGTTATTCAGGCAATGTTCTGAGACTACAAATTGCAACATTAGTAGAATGAGTTTCCTCATCTGGGAGTTCCCTCTACCAATGAATTCAGGGACCCAGTCCTGATTCTCCTTTGCAAATTTAATAATTATCCACCAAAACAAATATTTTCTAGTTCCTCATTTGCAAAATGAGCGGTTTGCTCCCTTCCAGTTCTAAAGCCATAATTACATGATTTCAAAATACAAAGGGGTGTGTGTGTGTGGGTGTGTGTGTGTGTGAGGAAGAGAGAGAGAGAGAGAGAGAGAGAGACAGACAGACAGAGACAGAGACACAGAGAGAGGCAGATACACAAAGACAGAGATACAGAGACAGAGAGAGACACACAAAGAGAGCACTATAAGAAATGATGACTATCTACTTAAAAAAAAAGAGAAGTACGTATCTATTAAATTGGATACATCAGGTTCATTTGAGATTTTGTGGGCACCAGTGCAGCCTTCAGCTGTCTCTCATCCCTCTCTCTGATTAGCCATTGGTTATTACCACTTTTTCTAGTAGTACATGTCCTTCAAGATATCTTTATTCTATCTTTCCCTGGAAGTTGCAGATATATTTTTGGGTAAGGCAGCTAGGTGACATAATACATAGAACTCAAAGTCAGCAAGACTGGAGTTCAAATCCTGCCTGAAACATTTTAGCTATGTGACTCTGGGCAAGCCACTTAACCTTTTTATGCCTCAGGTTCTTCATGGCTGAACAAGTTGTGGTGTATGGATGTGATGGAATCCTACTGTGCTGTAAAAAAATGATGAGCTCAATGATCTTAGAAAGCCATGGAAAGACTTTCACAAAATAATGAAGGGCAAAATGAGCAGAACCAAGAGAATGTTGTATACAGTAACAGCAATATTGTTTTAAGAATGACTGAGCGACTAAGTCATTTTGACTATTATAAATATACAAATTAAAAATAAAGGACATATGAAGAAAGATGCTATCTGCATCCAGAGAAAGAACTGATAAATAGAAGTACATATAGAATAATTTTACCTATATACCCATTTGTGTCTAAGGGTAGCTATCTCTAAGGTAGGGGTGGAGAGGAGGAAAAAAATTTACATGATAACTTTGTTGTATATTTGGAGGGAATAGCAAGCTGTACATGGTAGATTTGCTGTTTCATGTGCAATCATCTTTTTTATTGTAATGTTATGGAAATGCTTGTTTTGTTATGTAAACTGAAAATAAAATAACATTTAAAAAATGGTTATTCACAGTGCCTACCTAGCAGGATTTCTGTGAAAACCAAATGAGATAATAAATAGAAAGTACTTTGAAAACACTAAATTATTACTGCTGCTGCTGTTGTTGTTAGAATCAGGTAAGGATCAATGAAAGTATTGTACAACATTCCATATTCTGTTAAGCTTGCTTTGCTCCTCCTTTTAAATTCTGGATCTAGTTCATCATTCATCTACCACGTCTATCTAAGAGGTATGTGCTGACCGACTGACTACCTCAAAGGGCTGTCCGTGCAACTATATTTCACCATTTGGGCAATAAACTTGCTTCATCCACTTGGGTTTTCTGGTGTGGGTTGCTAAACTGTGACTGTTTTGAGTCATTAAGAACTAAGATTGAAATCCTAAGCCTTTTTTTCCCTTTCAGACTGCAAGCATTGAATAAATGTAACACATGAACCTCAGGATTGGTGCCTGCTCTCAAATTTAAGATGAAGTAGAGGTCATATCTAATTTCAAAATCTGTGAGGACAGTTTGTATTTCTCAGTTAGACTGGGATGTTGTTAAATAAATATTGAGTTTGAAATTTGAAGCTGGAAAATTATATTTTCCTTATCTACATGCATCTAAAATACTCTTGATTTTTTTTCACAGTCTTGGACATTTTGAAATTCATTTGAAAGCTTCTGCCCAGGATCTTGGCAAATTGCTCCTGTTAACACATTTTATCTGTCAGACAGTAGCACAGAAAACAGGGGATGAGTGGGACAAATGAATACAAGTGATTTGTATTGTCAGTCTCAAAGTGGGAAAAAATTATTTTCCGCTGTTCCTTTTGTAAACAATTAATTTCGTTTTAGTTTAGTCCAATTTCAGAAACATTTAACAAATGTTTTCTACTATGTGCCAGGTACCATTCTAAGTACTAGGGGGATACAGATGACAAGAAAAGACCCTCTCTCTGCCTTTAAAGTGCAAATGCTTACATTCCCAAAAGGTCTTGTTAATTTTTCTTATTATTTCTTAGTTTTCTTTGTTTATCTGCAGAGAGGTAAGGCATATGATTGATTGGAATAGAATTGGTAAAAGATAAAGCCCGACTCCTTATATTTTGTTGATGCTTTGGACTTATCACTTAAGATCACTGGGAATGAAACATAATAATAATAATAATAATAATAATATTGATAATAATGATAAGAGTTGACATTTATAGCATGCTTTACTTATGTAATGCATTATTTATTTATATTTCTTATGCATTTATATAATATCATATAATATGATATTTATATCATGCGTTATTTCCCTGAACCTCACAACAACTTTGTCAGTTTAATACTAGAGGGATTATCATTCCCATTATGTACGATAGAGACATACATATATATACATACATATGTGTGTGTGTGTATGTGTGTACCTCTCTGCTCACATAAGAAACCGAGGCTCAGAGAAGTCCAGTGACTTGTCCATTGTCATCTAGTTAATGAGCATCAGAGATAGGATTTGAATTTTAAGCCTTCCTGAATCCCAAGGCCAGCACTTTATACATTTATGGTTTTTTTTTTTTTTTTGGTTAGGCAATGGGGTTAAGTGACTTGCCTAGGGTTACACAGCTAGTAAGTGTCAAGTGTCTGAGGTCAGATTTGAACTCAGGTCCTCCTGACTCCAGGGTTGGTGCTCTATCCACTGTGCTACCTAGCTGCCCCCACTTTATCCATTTATGATGATCTCTTTCTAAGGCATCATTCCATTTTTATAGAGAATGATATGGATCCTTTCCTTGGCTCATATGGGGAGTTTTGCCCTCAAATTATTCTTGTCTTCTAATAGCATTAATAGTATTGATATATGGAAGGGACTTTAGAGGTCCAGAGTTTGATATTCTTTTGTATATATGAGGAAACTGAGGCTTAGAGAATTGATTTGCCCAAGGTCATACAGGTAGACCTGGCTTTGATTCCTTATCCAGTGGTCTTTTCACTAAGTCATATTGTTGCCTGCTAATAACTATGCTCCTATATCCTTTTTAATTTCAGTTTTTGATGTATACATATGCTGGAACAATGTGTGCTCTTTGTGGGAGTTATCTTTTTTTTAAATAAAGGAGACACGTTGTTTGTTTCTCTGTGTTTGATAGACATGTTGTAATAAGGTCCTGAACTGCATGCCATCTCTTTATGTACCTTCTGTCTAAAGGCTTGTAACCATTATGACCTATATTCATGGTACCACAAACAACAGGCTTAACCATTAACTTTCAAGCTACCTTTAAATGAATTCTTTTTATATGTTGTGTATTATATAGGGCTCGAATAGTTGGGAGGAGAAAAAAAAGAAAAAAGAAATCAGGTTGAACCAGGTTATTAAGGATAGGAAACTCATGACTTAGGATGCCTCTATACTGAACAGATAATTTGCCTTGACCTCACCATGTCAGATAACACTGCTTGGCTAACATTCCAATGCTCTAGAAAGATATAACACTTTAATAGAATTGGAATGGTTGAAAATACAATAAAAATGTGGTAAAACCTTTAGTACTTAACTGAGCAAAATCCTCCAGTGGTTCCATTATGCAGTGCCAATGAATGCACTATTAGACTAATAAATGTTTCAGTTTCTGTATATTTTTATGAAATACGACTTCATACTGGCTGTTGAAAAAATTGTGTGTATGCAAAATGCATGCATTCTTCCCCTGTCTCCTCTCAGTTGATTCAAAGGAAAGGGTTGCATATAAACACTACCTATGACAGAGCTATGCATTGTGGTTTCGTGTTTTGCTATAATATGCCATTTTTCAACTTAAAAAACACCAATGTAACACCATACAGGAAAGTCCATTGAACTCCAAGAAGGGCTATCATCACCTACTCAATCTCAGTAATACTTAGGTACTTAATTAATTTCAGTCATTGTCTGTCTACAGCTTATTCGATTGAAGAAATGAAACTGACTTTGGGATAGATAATCCATGGAATGCTATTAGTAATATCGGGATACCATTTTCAAAATTCCATTTTCAATCTTTTGCTTTTCTATCAGTTAGCCAGAAGAGTTTATTTCCTTCTCTAGTTTCATTCATTCAAGTGATCATTTTTTCTAAACATTTCAAAAGTTCTTTTCAGTGTTTCATCTCAATCTCTGACTTCATTGCCTGAGTCACAGGGAAGTTCTCAATTCCATTGCTGTTATGGTAAAATTCTTAATTAATTCACAAATTCTCCAACAAATATATATATATATACTATATATATATAGTATATATATGACTAAAATGCTTAAACAGATTATTTAACATTTTTAAAAGGATAAAAAAGTATAGCACCTTACTAACATCTTTAAGATCTGTGTAATTAGCACATAATTGAAGAAAACCAAGGCAATGCAAATTTGCTTCCCATTTGTATTTGAGATTTGTTTAAAAATACACAAAAAAGCAACAAAAAAAGGAATGGGATGAATATGTGACAAGCTGATAGCGCAAGACAACATGTATCACAAGGCAGCAGCACATGCTTAATTTCCAAATGAACTACACAGACAAGGTAGTCACGGAACTCTTTGGTGAGATTTATTAGAAAATTTGCCAAGTGAATTGTTGTCTTACACTATTAAAAAATTTTAAAAATATATTAATCTATTATTTTTTGTTTGGAAATATTTTTGTATATTTGCTTTTTAAAAATTTTCAAATATAAACATGATACAAAGTTGTATTACCTCAGAATGCCTTAATTAGGTGCTCATTTTAAAGATTTAAAAAGTTGCTAAAAGATGCCAGTTACAGCAGGTTTTTCCTCTTAAAAATTTAAGTAATTTATTACAAAATATTAAACACCAACATAATGACACCTTTTTTGTTTTGTCACTTGAATACCCAAAATTCTACTAATTAAATGCCACCACTTTTCATTCATCCCCTCTTAGTCTCTGACAAGATCAAATGAGAATACTTATAAAGTACTTAGCACAGTACCTAGCACATAGTAGGGACTATATAAATGCTTATTCCCTCTCTCCTTCCCCTTTGTCCATACATTGTCATTGACTTTTCCTTTTATCCATCCAGAAATATATATATTATCTTCTTCTGCTTCTGCTCGGTCATTTTTCATTATTTCATGAATGACTTTCTAGAATCCTTTATATTGTTCATAACTATCAATATTATTTGCATTTTAATGTTCAATAGCACTAATATACCACCATAGTGCTTTCTGTTTTTTGTTTTTCTTCTTTCAAATAGTGCTGCTACAAAAATTTCTGAAGAGGTAGTTTTTTCTTCCAAATAATATTTTTAGGGTGTACTGCCAGCAATAGAACTATTGGGTTAAAGGATAGGATTATTTTGGCAACTGTTGCTACATACTATTATGCATGTAACAAAAAGATTTTTTTCCAAAAAATACTACAAGTTTGCGATTTCACCAACAGTGAATGATTGTACTCATTTCTCTGTAAGTCGATCAATAGTGAGTTTTGATGCTTTAAACTTATTTTTCTTACTACCTTATAAGCTCTTTAATGGTGGGGACCACAGCTTGTGCTCCTTTGCGTCTCCTCTGATGCAAAATGCTTTGCATGCAATATGTGCTGCGCAAATATTTGTCGATTTGATTACCAGTTCTACAAATAACAAGTAATATTTCTAACCTAATATTACCTTTTCCTCTACACAGCCCTGGGTCCGGCTCTTATCACCTCTTCTCTAGATTATTGTAATAGTCTCCTAATTGGTTTCCCTGCCTTCAGTCTTTTTCCTCTCGAATATGAAGGATACTTGATGTAGTTATCACACCAATCTGTCTAAAGCAAAGATAGAACAATGTCACTTCTCTGCCCATAAACCGTCTCTGGCTTCCCATTGTCTAAGGATAAAATAAAAACTCAGCCTGGTATTTAAAGCCTTCTACAATTGGGCAGCAACCTATCTTTTAAGCCTTATTTCACAAACTGGACTATTAGCTACTTTCTGAGGATTCCATCTCTCACCTCTGTGCATTCTTGAAGGCCATCCCCAGTGCCTGGAATGCATTCCCTCTTCATCTGGGTCTTTCAGAATCCTTACATTCTTGCACAGGTGTGGTACATTGTGTATAATGTCAGATTTCTTTTTAAGACTGCTTTAACCGACTTTCTCTCTCCTTTCTCTTTTTCTTTTTCTTTTTTTTAAATTGCTATAAGGGGTAGTTCTCTGAGAGGGGGAGGGAGAGAGATTCAGGAGGATCTAGGCAATGTAAAAACAAAAGATATCGATAAAAGTCTTTTAAAAAAATAAATATTTATTGGTTTGAATTGAATGCCTATGTAACTTTGGGCAAAACATCTTACCTCTTTGGGCTTCAATTACCTTGTCTGTAAAATGAGGATTTGGGGATGAATTGATTTCTGAGATTCCTTTCTGCTGTTCTAGATCCTAGGAGTCAATTAATGAATATCTACTTACATGCACACTGTGCTAGGTGTTGGAAATACCAAAAGAAAAAAGCAAGAATTCCTGCCCTTAACAAGCTTATATTCTATTAGCAGAAATAATGCCTATGTAAATAAATACAGAATAAATACAAAGTAAGCACAAGGTAATATGGAATGGGAAGCCCTAGCTGTTGGGCAGACCAGGAAACTTGAGCTGAGTTTGAAGGAAGGAAGAGAGTCTCTGAGGCGGAGATGAAGAGGGAAGGCATTCCATGCATGGGGAGCTGGTGCAAAGGGATGGAGGTGGGTGATAGTAGGCCAGTTTGGGGGAACACTATGAGTTTGGTGATTTTGGTTAGACCACATAGTGAGTAAAAGGGAGGAATGTGTTAGAGGCCCAGAAAGGTAGGTGAAGTCAAGTTGAGAGGGACTTTAAATGCCAAACATAGGAGTCTGAACTTCACCTACTTCACAGTTTGGGAAACGGCAGTTTTTGGCTCCTTGGATATAAACACCTCGTGTTAGATCAGGGACACTCACATTATCATCAAGTGGAAGCAGGTGGTGTGAGGAAATTAGATCCTTCAGGGAAATATATTTTATGGGCAACAGAATCAGCCTTAACCACTCTGATTATTTGGAAGCAGCAATAAAGGAAGAAGCGACTGGTTTTCATTGCTGTCCTTAAGGTTCACTGAGAAGAGATGTCTATTAATATCTGTGAAAGCAGTATCTTTAAATAGCAAACACCCGGATATCTCAGGTGGTATAGAATGGGCTACTGGGAATGCTTGAATGCAGGAGAGGGATCTCCTATGTTACCAGAGGCATTATGGTATCATCAGTGTCAAACTTGTGTCCCAAGGACAGGTTTGGCCTTCAAAACTCTGAGGGCCAACCTACCAGATTAAAATATAATTGGGGAATCTTTAAGAAAAGAAATAAAAACACAGTAAGACATAGATAACATTCATTTGTAGTTTTTTAAGTCACTCTGTGACTTTTGGGATGACCAGGGAGAAATTCTTCATTAATGAACTTGAAGTCAAATCAATTTCAGGGACGACTACTAGTGCTAATTAAGGTAGAAATTTTTTTCATTGCTGACTTCTCTGGGACCTAATTTAG
>NW_020954687.1:3820774-3822095 GCF_900497805.2 Vombatus ursinus
GAGACCCTGGGCAAGTCACTTAATTTCAGTCTGCCTCAATTTCCTCACTTGTAAAATAAGGATAATAATAGCACCTACCTCTGAGGATTGTTGTGAGGATAAAATGAGATAACATTTGTAAAGAATTTTGCAAACGTTAAAGCACTATATAAATGCTTACTACTACTACTACTACTACTATTACTACTACTACTACTACTACTACCATTACTACATAACGAATCACATATACAAAGCAATGTAGAAAGCACCATCAAATGGACCCATGTTGAGCCAGTCAAGTACTGAGAGGAAGGATTAACAACAGATGGACAGCCCATGTGCTACATTCGTGCCCATATAATGTCAAAATATCTGGAGAAAGGCCATAGGGTAGATAGATGATCTTTGTTACTACGGAAGTACATAGACTTGTATGTATTGTACAGAACCAGAATGTGTGGGTGAGCTGCAATGTGTTCTGGGAGTAAGAGTGGGTAAGTCCTGCTTCTCAGGATACCTCATTTCCCTCAAAGCCTCAGAGGCTCAGTTACTTTTGAGGTTCTCAGGAACACTGGGTCACAATCTTAATCTGGTGGGTCAAAATTTCCACCATGAAAGAAGCATAAATGATTCCATGGGGCTTTTTCATTAGATAAACTTGAAATTATTCTATAAACATACCTGGGTTAAGAAGTCTCTTCCCCTAGTAATAGTTCCCTTCCTTAGAGGAGTATTGTATACATGAATTGATATTTGAATAGCCCTTTGAGGTTACTGGAACAAAGTGGTGTCATGGACTTCCAGGAATCTTTCATTGTCTATGGAAAGGACATAGTTTTTAAGAATCCTGATATCTGGGTTTTGTGTTACAAAGCACTTGTGAGTAGCTCAGAAGACTTTAGTTTCATTTGAGAGCTATAAACCTTATCTTGGTAAATAAAATAAAACTGGCTAATGATCACCAACCACATTTTCTTTTTTCCAAAGGATGGGCTTGAAAAAGGGAGGATAGAATTATTCAATGGCACTGAAAGAGCTTTTAGGCCAAAAACAACCTTATATAAATAAATGCAAATTTCCCTTATTATACAAACACACCTTTCTCAGCTCAGTTCCTTTGGGGTACTTGTTTTATCCACATTGATGGAACTCTATAAGGGATTGTGCCTGATGGAAAGTTGTTTGCATGAAGACAGTTAAAAATTACTTTTCTTTTGGGATGACCAGGGAGAAATTCTTCATTAATGAACTTGAAGTCAAATCAACTTCAGGGACGAGTACTAGTGCTAATTAAGGTAGAAATTTTTTTCATTGCTGACTTCTCTGGGACCTAATTTAG
>NW_020954687.1:3822105-3839250 GCF_900497805.2 Vombatus ursinus
CAATCAACAAAATGTTTGCTGAATGCTTGAGAGGTGAATAAAGAGGAAGTAAGGAAGACCTCAGTTCAAATCCCACTTCCTGTATATACTGGCTTGGTAACCCTGGACATGTCACTTAACTTCTCCATATTCTACTCAACTTTAAGACTGTAATTTGCAGAGAAAGTGTCAACCTGTATTGGCAGAGGGAGTTTCCTCATCGGGGAGTCACCTGTAGCAGAAGTGTCAAACATGGCAGCCATGTGTGGCCCATAAAACTCCTGATTTGTAGCTCAATCAGATTAAAATGTAGTTCCTATTTGATTTTAATGAGTTGATGTATTAATAAAAAAAATAAGTATATGAACACGTAGGGCTTACTTACTCAATGTGTGGTCCACAGAGATCCTTAGGTACAATTTAGCGGCCTCCATTTCTATCTCAGTTTGGGTCCACTGTCCTATACTCACAAAATGACGGGTCTACTCCCTGTCCTTTATCCCTGAGTAGTTTTGTGCCATTTGCTATAGTGACATAGTGCTTGGCTGAAAAGAATTGAGAGATCAATTTGGAAACTAGATAAGAAATACATGTGAAAAGTTAAATAACAAAAAAGTACCAAGAATTCACAGAATAAGAGTTCTGAGATAGAGAAAGGCTTATTATGAGGATCAAATAAATATGATAAGCTTTGTAAATCTTGAAGGGTTCTGCAAATGTCAACAATAATTTTGTCTTATTCAATAAATCAACTCAATCTTAATATTTAGATTGATCAAATAGAATCATATCATTCTTCCTCACCCTTTTTCTCTGCCCCCCCACCCCATTATCTTGGGTAGGTTCCATGAAGATTTTATCTGGGTCAGTGAGTATTCTGATCTCTTTTTAAAAAATTATGCTCAATTTCTTATTAGAGAACAGCTGGTACATATCTCTGTTGATGCAAGGGGACAACTGAGTAACTTAGAGACTTAGAAAGATACCTGGGGCATTGAGAGATTAAGTGACTTACTGTCAAAAAGCTACCATAGGTCAGTGGCTGGGCTGGAATCCAGGCCTTCTTGACTCCAAGCCCACGGCTTTATCCCAGATGCCTCCATTTCTGAGCCTATATGCCATAGTTAAATAGAACTAAAGATAAAAAACTTAAAAATTAAAATTCTTGATATAAAAATTTAAAACATACACCTAAATGAGGAAAATATTGTCTAGAGTATTTATCCCTGCCCTCCTCTTAGCATTCTAAAATCTAATTTCTGTTTCCCAAGATTGCTTTCTCACTTATTTCAGGACCAGAAAGTTTCATATCTACTACATCGCTCTTGGTGACGCCACCTCTTGAATTTGGTTTAAAATAGATCACCTCTATGTATTTCAACGAGAGACAGTGTGACATTATGGATAGAGAACTGTCCTTAGTGCCAAGAAGACTGGTGTTCAAGTCCCACTTTTGGGCTGTGTGATCTTGGATGACTCATTTAACCTTTTAGTGCTCTGGACAACTCTCAGAACACATGCTGATGTGCACTGGTAGAGGCAGTTTCCTGTCCCCATGATATCACAGGTCTGATCCTCTTCACCTCCGTTCTCTCCCAAAAATCCTTTAATCATTTTGCCATCAAATGCTTTTTGTGAAGTAATTACAAAGACTGGTATCTTATTTTATAAAATGTTATACAACCACAGCTCCTGAATAATGGAGCTGACTGTATTACACTGGCAAAGATAGAACAAATACCTATTTTCTGTACCGCCAGCATCTGCATCCATATGGCTACAATGCATTTGTAGGGTCTGTAGAACTCATGATGTAGAAGAGCCATAACCCTGTTTTCAGGATGAAATTTCAATTACATATTTCAGAGAGTTAACAAGGACTCCAGAAGTGGCAAAGGAATGAATTCAGATATTTTGTCTATCTGTCCTCTATCACATAATTCTCCTATCTCATATTTCTCATAAACATTTTGACATTCTGTTGGGTTTATTCAAATCTCTTCCATCTGGTAGAGTAAAACTGACAAGTAGCTATTTTGCCCAGCTCAGAGTTCTGAAAATTAAAACATTGATTAAAAAAATTACAGTATACATTTCTGAACTGCATCACACAGACACATACCCTATTTCGAGTCTACAATGTTTATGATAAAAGTGAGAATGAATTCTCATGAAATGGGGTGAGGGAGCTGTAATCACCAGCTGCCTAAATTATTAGTTTTTTGTTTATAGAGTCCACACTCTCCTGGGAGTGTCCCATAACCATGCAATGTACTTAACTTAAAAAGGCAGCACATATACTGAAAGCTTGCTCTTTCCAGGCCTTGGATCAGAGAAGGCCGTTGAGGGCGTTACATCTCCCGTGGCCCAAATCGAATCTACTTTGCTGAAATGGGCTTGACACATTGTTTTCAAATGGTTTCCCTGTTGACCATGTAGACATGGAGCCTGAAATGCCTTTTTCTGGTCAAATAACAGGCCTTTTGGACTATCAGGGTCTGATAAACCAGAGAGCCTTCTGTGACATATGTATTCTGAGAAGAATGTGAGCACAGATTGACCACCTTCTCTTCATGCTTCTCTTAACAATAATAAACTCTCCAGTGTCTCAAAGTACTTTATGACACTTTGAGGAGTGAGAAAGTCCATCACACTGGGCAATTAAAGAATCGCTAGTGAGATAGAAAGCCAGATTGCAAGGGTTTGAAAAGTAAAAGTATAGGAAATAGAGGTGATGAGAATATGCAGATTTTTCTAGGACTTTGGCTCTGCAAGTGAGGAGAGGTATAGCACAATTGCGGGATTATAGGATTGATAGAGTCATAAAAGGTGCTCTATCTTGCCCCCTAAATCAAGCAAGAAGTAAAAAACTGAATAAATGATCCCATTAATTCAGTCATGATCCCTCCTCAAATAATAATTTAACCACAAATACTTAAATATGTCAGGTTTTTTAAATCATTAATTTTCCAAAGAATTGCTCCCATTCTTTAACTTTATTTTATTCTTGTGGACCTAGTTTTATCATTGGTAGTCATTTCTCCAGTGACCACTCATCATCCTTCTTGACCTCTCTGTAGAATTTCGCATAGTTGATCACTCTTGTTTTCTTCACTTTTTTTTCTCTTTAAATATTTATGACCCGGCTCTTCCTTGATTTCCTTCCTGTCTGACCCTCCTCAGCATTGTTTGCTGGATCATTACACATGTCCTTCCCTGATAACTACGGGTATAGCCCAAGACCATTTGACCATTTTAAGCTCCCCCTCTCTCTCTCTCTCTCTCTCTCTCTTTTCCTCTTTCTCTGTCTCTCTGTCTCTCTCTCACATATATCTCTTTATATCTTTCTCTCTTTCTGACTTCACCAGATTCCTTGAATTATTTATCATTTCTATGCAGAAGTCTTCCAGATCTATATCCAACCCTCTTATCTTTCCTTAGAACCAGCTTTATGCCACCAACTAGCTATTGGACACTTTGAACTGATTGACCTCCAGTCGTTTCAAGGTCAGTAGTTTAAAATAAAACTTAGTATCTTTGATCTCAAATCCACCCATTTTCCTAACTTCCCCATTTCTGTTGAAGGCACCACCAGCCTTCTAGTCATGTGGTTGCACGGCCTTGGAGTTATCCTCTACTTCTCATTCTCTCTCCTCTATCACATCCAATCAGTTCTCAGCTTTTGGCTATTCTGCTTCCACACATTTCTCATATGGTTATATGCTACTCACACAGCCACCATCTTAGTTGGGGCCCTTATCAGCAGTCACTTCAGCTACTGAAATAGCCTTCTAATTGAATTTCCTGGTTCGAGTCTAACCCTGATCCCAGCTTCCAAACCATCCTTTACACACCTGCTAAAGTGATCCTCCTGAAGCACAAGTGTGACTATGTCACCGTCCTACTTATTAAGTTCTAGAGATGCCTTATTACCAAAAGGAGCAAGTGGAAAGTCTGCTGTTCGGCATTGAAAGCCTGCCATGACTGGGCCCCAACCTAGCTTTCCTTATCATACTGTATTACTCTTCTTCTACACAGCCTGTATACTGTGTGTGGCCCACCACACTCCTGAGGGTGGCCGAATCAGATTAAAATGGAATTAGAAAATGTTTGACAAAATTAAAAAAATACAATAAAACATGGGTAATATTACAATTTAAAACTAAGTTATTATGTTGCTGACAGGGGTTTAGTGGCCTCAGTTTCTATTTAAGTTTGATACCATTAGTATATTGGACAAAGAGCTGCCTTGGAAGCCAGAAAAACCTGCATATAAGTCCCACACATACTGGCTGTGTGACCCTGGGAGAATCACCTAACCTCTCAGTGCTCTGGGGAACTTGCTTAGACTATGAGTGGCAGAGATGGTACCTACCTGCATTGGTTAAAAAGAGTTTCCTCAGCTGGGAGTTACCTATACTAATTAAATCACAGATCTAGTTCTAACACTAGTGCCCTTCATATACTCTCTGGTCCAGGCAAACTGGCCTTCTTGCCGCTCCTAACCCGCAGCATTCCATTCTACAACCTCATATCCTATGCTTGCAATGCCCTCCCACCTCATGTACCATTGAAGAGCCCCTAGGCAAGGCTGAGCTCAAGTGCCACCTCCTAAGTGAAGCCTTTCTTCTTCTCTGAAATTACTTTGTATTTGTTTTATTTACTTCTATCTATACATTGTATCTGCTTTCCTCTCCCTTAGAATGTAAATTCCTTGAAGGCAAGGGCCATTTTGATTTTGTTTCTATGTTTCTTGTACCCAGCACAGTACCTGGCACATAGTAGGTATTTAACAAAGGAATGCTAGGTGATTTATTGATTAAGGCAAAGCCAAAAACATTTGGTCACTTGCCCTGTTTTATTTGGTGTTTGCTAAGTTCAGAATAAAAAATCAGGAAGAAAGGAAATCAAGAAGGAAGGAAAGGAGAGAAGAAGAGAGGCAGGGAGAAAGGAAGGAAGGGAAGGAAAGAATGGAGGGAGGGAAGGGATGGGCAGAGAAGTGAAGGAAAGGAAAAGGAAGGGGAGGCATGAGGGAGACAGAGGGAGGCAGGGAAGAAGAACAATCCTCTGTTTTTATCATTCTGCTTTATCATTCAGATATAATTCAGTACCTAGATTAACAAAAATAAAGATTCAGCACTTTTCTAGGAAGGGTCTGGAAGTTAGTAAGTGTCTCAGGTGGGATTTGAACTCAGGTCTTCCTGAAGAGATAATAATAGCTCCTATTTCACAGGGCTGTTGTAAAGATAAAATGAGTTAATGTAATATTCTTTGTAAACCTTAAAGCATTATATAAAGAGTATTATTTTTATTTTTATATTTTATATATTTATATTATTCATATATTATATTTATTTATAATTATCAACTAATATGAACATAATTAAATATTTATTATTTATAGATTACATAAATATATCTCTATTATATACAATTTATATATATTTTATATTATACATATTATATATTATTTTTATTGAAAATAGACAAGACCTCAGACTTATGGTGAAATAAGTCTGGGCAAGTAGGGAGACACTTATTATTTTGTTAAAATTAATATTCATTTTCTTTAAAAAAACTTTAGTTTGGAAGTTATGATTTTATGCATACATTTTTATTCTATTTGAATGTTTTTAATGTTTATTAAATTTATAATAAAATAATATCATTAAAAATTTTATCAACACCTTTTTAACATCACAGTTATTTCCCAATATGATCTCTCCTTCAGTCTCTCCCTTATAATAATAAAAAACCCCAAACAAACAGTTTAAATGATGCAGTTACCATATCTGTCAGAACTTCTCTCATTTATCATTGGTATTCACAACCTACCCCCTTTCTCCAGAGAAGGGAGTTATGTTTCATCATCTGGAATCAGTTGTATTCAATATAAATTCAATTGTCTTTCAGTGTTCTTTTAATTTACGTCTTTGTATTCATTTTGTATATGTTTTATTTTCTTAACTTGCCATCAATTCATGCAAGTCCTTCCATATTTTCTTGAATTCCTTGTATTTGTTGTGTTTTAATAGTCAGTAGTGTTCCAATAAATTCATGTGTTATAATTTGTTCAGTCATTCCCCTCATTTGATGGACATTCACTTTGTTTCCAGATTTTTGTTACCACAAAAGAATTGTTATGCATATTTTAGTATATATGGAACCTTTTCCTCTGTCTTCAACTTCCTGAGAGTACATGTCTAGTTGTGGGATTGGATGTCAAAGGATATGAATAATCAGCACCTGCTGCAGTATATAGCACATAGCAGACCTGCTTATCGATAGGAATTGAATTCCAAATTGCTTTCCAGAACAGATGAATCAATTTCCATATATATAAATGATATGTTAGTGTGCCTATCTCCACACAACCTTTCCAATACTATATCTATCTTTCGGGACGATTTGTTTGATGTGAGCTGAAAGGTCAGAGTTGTTTTAATTTTAATATTTCTTATGAATAATTTGGAGCAGTTTTGAGTCTGATTGTTGATGGTTTGGAAGTCTTCCTTTGAAACATTTGTATTTTTGACCATTTTTCTTAATTATATGTTTGTATCAATTCATTATTCACCTTGAATATTAGGATTTTTTCTTTTGAGACATTTGAAGGAAAAACTTTTTCCCACTCAATACTTTTTCTTTTCATTGTAGTTACATTTATTTTGTTCACAAAAAGCCTTTAAATTTTATACAATCATTCTTTTTTTGTTGTTGTTGATATTCTTTCTCCTTTGTTAGATCATAAAATTTCCCCCTAACTATATATCTGTACTTTTGTTTTCCTCTTTTATTTTTTTGGATGATGTGACCTTTTATATTATGATTATTTATCTATATGGAGTCATTGTGTCACAGTGTATACTGGGGTGTCTACAGAGACAAATGGGTGAAAAATGCTCCTTGTTCAAATGGTTATATGGAATTGGATTGCTATCTTTTGAATCTGGCCCATCAGTGAATATATGTTGGTCAGACACTGAAAAGAAATAATGAACAGGAATCTGAATTGAGTCAGAGTAAGGGAGCAGATTGAATTGTCTTTGGAAAACTAGAAAGTACTTTAAATTACCCCCCACTTCTCTCTCAAACAAAAGCAGACTCCAGGCCCAGTGTACTAGCCACCTTGCTGCCTACAAGTCTCTGAAAATGACTAAAACAGAGGTATGTACAAAATTAGACACTCTTGGGTTGGAGCCTGTTAATTGGTTTGGAAAGATTATAAGAATCCTTGATATGCTATTAATCAATTACTGATTATTATTAGGAACTTATCATTTGCCACCAGTTACTATGTTGCATACGTAGATAATTAAATTCCACAGTTTTCCACTTAAGGTCTTGAAAATGGAAAGTCCTAACCCAGACATGTACTTAGAACTTAGAACATTTTCCCTCTCCAGTTCCGTAGGAGAAATTCATAACCGAGTTTCCCTGAAATGTTTGTGGCAGGTTTGATTCTCTGTGGTTCCCATAAATTTGACACAATTGGTATTGGGTACCATTAAGTCTGATTCTAAATTTCCAAGAAGTGAGCCAAATATTCACACCCAACTTGTCAAAAACAAAAATCCTGGCAATTGCTTTCCCATTACAGCTAGAGACATATGTTCATCCTGGTGAATGTGTTAAATTGATACCCACTGAAATGCCAAACTGTGTGAAATCCAGCCTTGGTAGCCTTTTAGGTGATTAGGTTATATTAGCATCTTGTTCCAGATATTTTGGCTTCCTTACGCTTTAAACAAAATGCACTAAAAGACCAGAAATGCTAGGTTGTGAGCTGATCCAGTCTGCCTTTTGTATATACGTGCTATAACTGGGTTCTAAACAAGCAAACAAAAGTAGTCAGCTGGAGACTTTCTACTTATTTAATTTGGTGATGTGACTATTTCTCAAAATACTTCTGGAAGGTCCTCTTTAGGAATCATCTTCAGGGCCTGATTAGGGAATGAGATATGCATTTATTAAGTGCCTACTATGTGCCGGGCCTTGTACTAAGCACTTTACAAATAACATCTTGGGAGGTAGACGCTACTGTTATGTCCATTTTACAGTTGAGGAAACTGAGGTAGACAGAAGGTAAATGATTTGTCCAGGGTCACACAGGTAGTAAGTATTTGAGGCCAAATTTGAACTCAAGTCTTCCTGACTCTAGGCCTATAGATGTATTGTGTATGGTGATATGTGCAGCTAGGTGGCATAGTGGATAGAGTGCTGGGCCTGAAGTCAGGAAGATATCTTCCTAACATCAAATCTGGCCTCAGACACTTACTACCTCTGTGACTCTGGGCAAATCAGTTAACCCTGATTGCTTCAGTTCCTGGAGAAGAAAATGGCAAACCACTACAGAATCTTTGCCAAGAAAACTCCAAACAGGGTCACAAAGAGTTGGACATGACTGAAATGACTGAATAAAAATAGATGACGGGGCAGCTAGGTGGCACAGTGGATAGAACACCAGCTCTGGAGTCAGGAAGACCTGAGTTCAAATCCAGCTTCAGACACTTGACACTTGCTAGCTGTGTGACCCTGAGCAAGTCACTTAACTCCATTGCCTAGCAAAAAAAAAAAAAATTGGTGATATACAATATTCTCAGTAGTGATGTATCCTTTGAGGGTAAATTTGGTTTTGGTGAATAGCCTAAGAGTAATAGCTAGTATTTATGTAGCACTTCGAAGTTTGCCAAGAGCTTTCCATGGATTATCTCCTCACAACAACCCTGGGAAGTAGGTGCTATTATTGTCTCAATTTCACATATGAGGAACTGAGGTTTAGAAAGTTCAAGTGATTTGCCCAGGGTCACACAGGCAGTCAGGATGTGGGGCAGGATTTGAACTCAGATCTTTCTGACTCCAGGTGCAGTGCTCTGTACCGTCTGGCTGCCTAAAGTCACTGTGTGCCACATCTAATGAATAAAGTACTGGGCAATAGAACTTGTAGTGCTTCGATAGATCTTTGGTGAAAGTGAAGAGTGAGTCAATAGACCTTTATCAATTGCCTTGTATGTGCCAGGAACTGTGCTAAATGCTGGGGATACAAAGAAAGGCAAAAAACAGTCCCTACCCTCAAGGAGTTCACAATCTAATGAGGGAAGACAACACATAAAAGGAAGCTGAAAAGGAGACAGGAGGTTCCCCAGAGAGGGGGCAGATGAAAGTCCAGAGGACAGAATCTGGGTAGGAAATGGCCCTGGGTGTCCTTCTTAAATGGAGGATCTGGGAGGAGTTCCCCACTGTCAATACTTTATCCTCTCCAATCAGACAGAAGGGTAGGGGCTACCGAGGAAGTGTGAGTCTCAGAGTTGGTGTAATCTGTAGGATGAGGAGACACTGGAGGGAGTGAAGCATTCAATCAGGTGGGAAGTGACGAGGTCATCGATGTTTATGTTTTCTCCATTGGTGCAGATCATAAGGCTTTAAGTATGGTGCTGTTGAAAGACTGTTGAGGAACAATCTAGTAGACTGTAGGGAGGCTCGTCACCAGTAGCTTGGCCACTAAGTGATGAAATCTTTGGTTGTGACAATGCCCTCACTTTCCCTTCTCAACCCCCAAAAAAGGTTTTCGTTGAAAAAATAATATCTATCTAAAACAAATAAGGTCAGCTAGGGAGTGCAGCAGATAAAGTACTGGGACTGGAGTCAGGAAGACTCATCTTCATGAGTTCAAATCTAACCTCAGACACTTACTAGTTGTGTGACCCTGGGTAAGTCACTTCACCCTATTTGCCTCGATTTCCTCTTCTGTAAAATGAGTTGGAGAAGGAAATGGCCAACCACTTCAAGTATCTTTCCCAAATGGGATCATGAAGAGTTGGACATGAACAAAACAAACGAATAACATCATCGGGACATAGCTTTGAACTGGAAACAATCTTGGAGACCATCTAGTCCCACTCCCACATTTTACAGATGAGGAAACTAGAAGTGAAGCATAAGTAAATAATTAAGAAGTGTTTTATCCAAGGTCTTATAGGTAATAAGTGATAGAGACAGGATTCAAACCCAAGTCTTCTGATACCAAATCTATCATCCTTTCTACTTTACCATTACCATGCTGAAATTGATTTTATAACGTGATTATCAGTCAACCAACATTTATTTAGCACCTACTGTGTGCACAGAGGTTCCAGAGAAAGGAAAACCAACCAACTAAACAGTTCATACTCTCAAGAAGCTGACAGTATGATGGGGAAGAGAGCATGCAAACAACTCTACAAAAGCAAGGCCTTTTTAGGCTAAATTAGAGATAAACTCAGAGGGAGGGTGCTAATTTTCAGGGAAAGAATTCCAGGCCTAGAAGACAGCCAAAGAAAATGCTCAAATTCTATGAAAAAACACCAGGTGGAGAATCAAGAGACTTAAATTTTAGTTTTGTTACATAATGATCCTTCCAAAGGGGAACTTCTATTCTGGACTAGTTCTCACAAATGAGGAAAGCTGGTTGTTAGGACAGAAACACTGTGAATCTTGGGGTAAGTGACCATTCCTTCCTAGAGTTCATGATAGGGGAGGATAGAAATTTGGGCCAAGTTGGACATGTGTCCTAGATTTTGGGAGAGAGAAAAGTATAAGCAAGATCCCGTGGACCAGTGAAGTCCAATTCAAGTGCAAAGAGGGCTACTAAAATGTATGTAAGGAATTCTGTAGGTTGTATGTTAACTTAGAAAACTGCATATTAACATTATATTTGTTCTATTGCATTTTTGTTATTTTGTTAAATATTTCCCAATTACATTTTAATTTGGTCCAGGCTATACTCAGGCTCATGTTTAACTTCTGCTATGGAAATCAATTCATGAAAGAATGGGTAGATGTGATGCTGAGTCTTTAAAAATAATCTTTGAAGGATTGTGTGGAATAAAAGAAATATTGCAGGATGGGAGAACATTAACACCGGAAGGACCAGACACATCAATTGAAACAAAATTATAATTTTACTTTGAAATAAAAATTTTCATCCCACTATCTATTTTCCTTGTCTTGTGGATAAAAGAAAAGTGTTCTATCAATTGACATGGCTTGGTGCTTTGAGGCATTTTGAAATTCTGTTCCTTCTACTGTTAACCATCTCAATTTTCAAAATAGGGAAGCAAAGAGAGGTTGGAAATTTCAGTATCAGTGAGATTGATTGCAGTTTGTGGCAAAATTCTAGGAGGTGTTATTAAAGGGGTGATTAGGATATTGTAGAAAAGGGAGCAGAAATCCATAAGAGGCCACCTTGGTTTTGTTAAGAAAAGTTCATACCCAACTAATTTCATTGTCTTTTGAACAATATTACTAGGAGTGCCGTAGCTAGAGTTGACCTAATACTGCAACATTTGACAAAATATCTCATATTTTATTGGATAAGTTGTAGAATGGGCTAGTACAATAGGGATATGCATGACTGGACACAAAGAGTAGTCATTAATATTGGATGTTAACCTGGATGAAGATTTCTGGTGGAGAACTCCAGGGTCCTGGACTTTCTAACATTTTTATCCAGACTTAGATAAAGGTATAAGTGTCATGGTCATTCAGTTTTCAGAGGCTGGAAAGCTGAGAGGCATAGCTAGCGTATTGGATGACAGAATTAGGGTCCAAAAAGAACTTCGTAGATTAGAATGTTGGGCCAAAACTGATGAGACAAAATTTAATAGTGACAAACTTAAAGCCCTACACTTGGGTTAAAAAAATCCACAGCACAAATACAAGATGGATGTGACCCCAAAGCTGTTTTTTTTAAATGGGCTGAAAGCTCAATATCAGTCAACAGTGTGATATGGCAGTCAACAAAATGAATGTTTTCTTAGAGCATTAAGGAAGGTATTGTAGGTAGTCCTTCTGTATTTTATCCTCATCATAGCTCATCTGGGGAATTAGGCTCAGTTTTGGATGCCACATTTTAGGAAGGACATTGATAAGCTTCAGAGTGACCAAAGTAGAATAATCAATAGGAGAAAGGGCCTCAAGACTATGCCATTTGAGAATCATTTGAAGGTTGTGGATGTTTACCTTGGAGAAGAGAAGAATCATGGGGATTATAGTATCTCTTTTCAAGTATTTGAAGGACTGTTGTGTAGAAGAAAGATTAGAGTTCTGCTTGGTCCCAAAGGGCAAAATTAAGAGGAATGTGTGATAATTAAAATGACAAATGTAGCCTCAATAAGTATAACATAGATATAAAACATATAAACATACACATACAATACATATATATGTGTGTATATACATATATGTATATGCATATATATATTCTATAAATTGGATAAATCTAAAAGTAAAATGGACCCCCTCATGTCACAGAGAATCTTCAACTTCCCATTTACTTTGGTAATATCATAGTAACTAGTCCCATATAAATGTGTCTATTATTCTATCCTCTTTGATGTTACCAAACTTGACAACTCATGGCTTCCAGCTATCTGAATAAGGAATAGCTCTTCCCTGTCCCACCTATCTTTCACTACAGTAATATTCTCTTAGTGGATCATGGGATTAATGGGGAAACTTTATGTCATAGAATAAGACAGGACCCTCTTGATTCAATACTGTGGATCCTGAAGAAGAAGAGATGGATATCTATTCATTAATTATTCTTTCTTTCTTTCTTTTTTTTTTTTGGCTAGGCAATGGGGTTAAGTGACTTGCCCAAGGTCACACAGCTAGTAAGCGTTATGTGTCTGAGGTCAAATTTGAACTCTGGTCCTCCTGACTCCAAGGCCGATGCTCTATCCACTGCGCCACCTAGCTGCCCCAATTTCTGCTCATTTAAGAGGGGTCAAGACTCTGTCTTTCCAAATGGACTCTGAGGACAAAGATATAGGGAGCATTGCATCCCATTCCAGGAAGTGAGCTGAGGAACTAAAATGACTAAGACCACATTTCTTTTTTTTTGACTGGAAATAGTGGACAGGGTCTCTGCTTTTTGGCCTTTGATCTTATTTCTTTTTTTCTCTGTCTCTGTCCTTCTCTCTGTGCCTTTGTTCTCTTTCCTCTTTTTCTTCTCTCTGCCTCTCTTCTCTTGTCTTCTCTCTCTCTCTCCCTCTCTCTCTGTTTCTCTCTGTCTCTGTCTCTCTGTCTCTGTTTCTGTCTCTGTCTCTGTCTCTTTCTCTCTCTCTCATATTCTTGACTTCTGAAGGAATAGAAGCCTTGAGACTCCATGCTGACTTCCCCCCACCCCTGCCTCTTCCCAGGTGATTGATGAAAACAGAGCAACCTCTGGATCATCTTCAAAGTCTCTTTCTTTCCAAGCTCTGGGCTTCCACCTCTCTTGTTTGCCCTGTTCCTCTTTGTGTCTCTCTCATTGCCAATACTTATCTCTCACTGGCTTTCTCTGGCTTTCATTATGTCTATCTCTCTGTCTCTCTCTTTTTATCTCTGTTTCTGTGTCTCTCTCACTGTCTCTTTCTGTCTTACACTTTCTCCCTCTCTACCTTTCTGGGTCTCTTTCTGTAACTCTATCTCTGCTAGGAAATCCCATGCAGATGAATGATAAGCTATGTTGTTGTTGGTTATCTTTGTTCTCAAAGAGGACAACTGTGTGTAAGAAAGTTAATCCAATGCAACCAATCCCCTTTCCAGGAAAAACGATGTGCCTTGTATTTCTAGGATAATTGCTATCATCTGTTTTTATTATATAGAAGTTTGTATTGATAGATTTGTATGCTGTTAAGTTAATGATTTCCATGATGATCCTTCTGCTTGGTTGTTCCTCTTGTACTAGGTTGGTACATTTGTTGCTGAGCTAAGCATTTCCCTTTAGTCTGTATCCTGATGATACCAACTAAATACCTCCTTTTCTAGAGCAATTCCATGGAGATATTTTGTAAAAGACAGCTTTTCAGGGGCACTAAGACCAAGGACAAAAGATCCCAGGAGTCCTGGCATTCTAGCATATTTAGAAGAGTGACAGACTCAACAGCTGGTGAAAGTTCAGAGGTTTTCTCTTTCCCCCAAGACCTAGTACTATTTAGGAGGAAGTGAGTTCCCCCCATCTCCACAACAGAGGTCTTTCAACTGTATGAGCACTTATTGGACACAATTTAAAGGGAATTTTTGTTCAGGTACAGTTTACACTTGATAGTCTCTGAGATCTCTTCCAATTTTCAGATTCTGTGATCTAGTTCAATCTCTTCCTTTTACAGGCAAGAAAATGGAGGTTTTGAGAGATTAAGTGATTTGCCCAAGGTCCCATTGGCAGTATAGAGTAGAGTCAGGATTGGAGCTGGTGTTCTCTGGCTCTAAATTAGGCACTCTTTCCCCTAAATTATTCCATTATAGTCATTGATAGATAGAAAGAAAAACCAGAATGCTTTAGGTAGAAGAAAGATTATTTCTCAAATTGTGCATTCATATAATGTGATTTGGATGGGACCTTGGAAAATTCTGCTACTTCTTTTGAAAGTGTTCATTTTCTAAGAATGCTATTATAGCTATCCCCATAATAGTAAGTTGGAAAATATGAGTGGCCTGCATATAGTGATGGTGTTATGTATCCCAAATATTTTTCCCAAATATATTTTGCTGAATACAGCTCACTAATTTTTATATTTTACTATTCATTTACTGGGGGTATCAGAATCACCTTATGTAGGTAACTTTAAAGAGTGCAAAAAACCATATAAACATCATGTATGAGGGATGTGTAGACAAATCATACTACTATACATTTATTGTTATATTCTAATTAGACAGTTTCTGCATTACAGAAGGGATAATATAATTCAACCTCTAGCACTAATCAGTTGGATAACCTTTGGCAAATCACTTCACACAACCCAGAATTTCTTTGTTTTAGAGTGTAAGCATCCTGAGGGAAGTTATTTTTTTCTTTGTATCCTTAGCATTTATCACAGTGCTTGACACACAGTAAGCACTTAATAAATGTTTATTGATTGATTGATGTATACACTGTTTGCACCATTAGAATGTAAACTTCTTGAGGTTAGGAACTGATTATTTTGTTTTTTTCTTTGCATCCTCTATGCTTGGCACAATGCCTGAAAAATAGTAAATTCATAATAACTGCTCATTGGTTGACTGATCCCAGCTCCAAAATTTTTTGGTTTATAAGGAGAGGAACCTTCTTTAACGAAAGTTGGGATACTTTAATACTTTAAGAGATGAACGATTTCTCTTTCAACCCTGAAAAAGATTTTAATTCCTGCACATCAGAATAGACAGTCCTTGGGAGTTGCTATGGCTCTCCCAAAGGTTATCTCCTGGTGGCCAAACTTTGGGTGATAGGCTAGACTTGACCAGGGACTACACATTGCCTGGCCTATATTCAAAGTTTTTCCTCTAGAGCTCATAAGATCATGGATTAACCTTTGATAATTTGTAATCACTTATGATAAGCAATCCAAGATAGTCTTTTCCAGAGTCAAAGGTGTTTTGTACAATAATCCGTAACTCACAGGTTTTCTTGTGCCATCTGATCATCTGGCCTCTAGAAATTGGTATAAGAACTTTGGCGTAAACTCCTTCTATTCTCTGTACATTTGGATATTTTTAAATGCCTATCAAAAGCACCACTTTTAAATATCACGTAGGATAACCTTCCAATTTCCCTTTCACCCCAGAAGTGAGTTAACTTTATGGTAATCAGCTATTCAGAATGAAAGACTAAAATAAGATGCTTGGAATTTAAGAATGCTGTATCCAAGAAGACTATATTTGGACCACAAAATGATCAAGGATAAAAATGCCTGTAATCAACAACCTTTTGGTTCTTAATACGTCTTCCTAGAAAGCCTTGAAAATGCCGATGAATGTTAAACAAATTCTATTTCCCCCAGAAACGAGATACTTTGTATGTCTTTAATTGAGAAAGCTTTAAAGTTGTCTTCATATGATGAAGACGAGTAGGAGGATTGATAAAGGATGATGACAGGAGCCACATGTCACTATTTCATGTATAGCCTGGTCCCTCATTTTCCTTACAACTTGAATACTTCCTCCATGGAAACACTTGAATGAATGAATGGTGGCAACAGGAAACTCACTGTCGATGAATTTTGATCTTTCATAAATCCCTGCTCACCATCGTAGGGAGATAAGTTTTCCCTGCTTATTTGTAATCATATGCTGGTATAATTTGTGAAGTAAATTAAAGTTATAAATTATAATCATGAATTCTTTTGTCACTAATTTCCAGAACCACTCTTTTGACACTTAGCCTATGCTGCTGGTATTATTATATATCTTTTTAAGAATTCATCCCTTCTTCTCAACTTGAGTGCAAGCATCTCAAAGACACATCTGTTTGTACCCTAATATCTAAGCATAATAACCTATACATAGGCATACTGTCAAGGATAAAGAGATGATGATGATGATGATAGCAATGATTTTAAATATACAATTTGATTTAAACCCTTTTGATTGACCTTTCAGTTTAATCCAGACAGAACAAAGCTAAGGATTGGCTTAGCAATTTGCCAGTGAATATGGGTAGTGACTTTGGTTAATTCAGTCCTCAATGTCAGAGTTCTGACCTTCAAGAGTTTTGGGCTTTGATATTTAATCCTTGGATTTCTGAGATTCAGAATCTAAATGGTTTTTCTTTTGAGAAGATCTCCTTATGTCAGAGAAACACTTTAGTCAACTTTTGATTATTACAAGAGCATTTTTCATTCTGTGGGACACCCAAACCACATTTTTGCTCATGGGCTAGCTTTCCATTGACACCCTGAATATTTATAAAGACCCTTTATCGTGTTCTCAGTCAGCATGGGTTCAGCAAATACAAGGTCATTTTAATAACTCCAGTGAAATTAATCAGAAAGGTGAATTTGTTGCAAAACATATAAATATGTATACACATGTATACGTGCAAATATATACATACATCTATCTATCTCTCTATTTATGGTATAAATATGGAGTAATTGATGAAGCCTCCAATTCACACATAAAAATCACACACACAGACATACTGAAGCCTCCCTATTATCCTCTCTTAAAGGGTCTGTACAATGAACTTACCCTATGGTCCTCTCAGTACTTCACTAAGTTAATCCCCCTGAACTGTGAAGCTGTAACTAACATTTTTTTCATGATGGAGCTAAACTTCACAAAATTCAACTGTGGCCTACAATGTTTTAAGACATTTCAGGAAATGGGAAGTAAGACAGAGACTTACTTGTGTCCCAGGGACACAGTAAGGCTACTTTGTTG